>NC_070584.1:17266652-17509505 GCF_027409825.1 Scomber japonicus | reverse complement strand
CTGTCATTTTTTTCAATTTTTACCCCTATGGAAAATCCTTCACAATTTCACACAATGCCCTCACGGTGCTTGATTTTACACATTTTTCAATCAGCCGCCCCTCTGGCCCCTTGTAGCAAGTTTTGGGACAATCCCCCACCCTTCCCATTTTTGACTTTTTCGACACTACCGACCCTGTCATTTTTTTCAATTTTACCCCTATGGAAAATCCTTCACAATTTTCACACAATGCCCTCACGGTGCTTGATTTTACACATTTTTCAATCAGGCCGCCCCTCTGGCCCCTTGTAGCAAGTTTTGGGACAATCCCCCACCCTTCCCATTTTTGAATTTTTCGACACTACCGGCCCTGTCGTTTTTTGCAATATTTGGCCGCTTTGGAAAATCCTTCATAATTTTCACACAATGCCCTCACGGTGCTTGATTTTACAAATTTTTCATTCAGGCCGCCCCTCTGGCCCCTTGTAGCAAGTTTTGGGACAATCCCCCACCCTTCCCATTTTTGACTTTTTCGACACTACCGGCCCTGTCGTTTTTTTCAATTTTTGGCCGCTTTGTAAAATCCTTCACAATTTTCACACAATGCCCTCACGGTGCTTGATTTTACACATTTTTCATTCAGGCCGCCCTCTGGCCCCTTGTAGCAAGTTTTGGGACAATCCCCCACCCTTCCCATTTTTGACTTTTTCGACACTACCGGCCCTGTCATTTTTTTCCATTTTTGGCCGCTTTGGAAATCCTTCATAATTTTCACACAATGCCCTCACGGTGCTTGATTTTACACATTTTTCATTCAGGCCGCCCCTCTGGCCCCTTGTAGCAAGTTTTGGGACAATCCCCCACCCTTCCCATTTTGACTTTTTCGACACTACCGGCCCTGTCGTTTTTTTCCATTTTTGGCCGCTTTGGAAAATCCTTCACAATTTTCACACAATGCCCTCACGGTGCTTGATTTTACACATTTTTCATTCAGGCCGCCCTTCTGGCCCCTTGTAGCAAGTTTTGGACAATCCCCCACCCTTCCCATTTTTGACTTTTTCGACACTACCGACCCTGTCATTTTTTTCAATTTTTACCCCTATGGAAAATCCTTCACAATTTCCACACAATGCCTTCACGGTGCTTGATTTTACACATTTTTCAATCAGCCCGCCCCTCTGGCCCCTTGTAGCAAGTTTTGGGACAATCCCCACCCTTCCCATTTTTGACTTTTTCGACACTACCGACCCTGTCATTTTTTTCAATTTTTACCCCCTATGGAAAATCCTTCACAATTTTCACACAATGCCCTCACGGTGCTTGATTTTACACATTTTTCAATCAGCCCGCCCCTCTGGCCCCTTGTAGCAAGTTTTGGGACAATCCCCCACCCTTCCCATTTTTGACTTTTTCGACACTACCGGCCCTGTCGTTTTTTTCCATTTTGGCCGCTTTGGAAAATCCTTCATAATTTTCACACAATGCCCTCACGGTGCTTGATTTTACAAATTTTTCATTCAGGCCGCCCTCTGGCCCCTTGTAGCAAGTTTTGGGACAATCCCCCACCCTTCCCATTTTTGAATTTTTCGACACTACCGGCCCTGTCGTTTTTTTCAATTTTTGGCCGCTTTGGAAAATCCTTCATAATTTTCACACAATGCCCTCACGGTGCTTGATTTTACAAATTTTTCATTCAGGCCGCCCCTCTGGCCCCTTGTAGCAAGTTTTGGGACAATCCCCCACCCTTCCCATTTTTGACTTTTTCGACACTACCGGCCCTGTCGTTTTTTTCAATTTTTGGCCGCTTTGGAAAATCCTTCACAATTTCCACACAATGCCTTCACGGTGCTTGATTTTACACATTTTTCAATCAGCCCGCCCCTCTGGCCCCTTGTAGCAAGTTTTGGGACAATCCCCCACCCTTCCCATTTTTGACTTTTTCGACACTACCGGCCCTGTCGTTTTTTTCAATTTTTGCCCGCTTTGGAAAATCCTTAAAAATTTTCACACAATGCCCTCACGGTGCTTGATTTTACACATTTTTCATTCAGGCCGCCCCTCTGGCCCCTTGTAGCAAGTTTTGGGACAATCCCCCACCCTTCCCATTTTTGACTTTTTCGACACTACCGACCCTTGTCATTTTTTTCAATTTTTACCCCTATGGAAAATCCTTCACAATTTCACACAATGCCCTCACGGTGCTTGATTTTACACATTTTTCAATCAGCCCGCCCCTCTGGCCCCTTGTAGCAAGTTTTGGGACAATCCCCCACCCTTCCCATTTTTGACTTTTTCGACACTACCGGCCCTGTCGTTTTTTTCAATTTTTGGCCGCTTTGGAAAATCCTTCATAATTTTCACACAATGCCCTCACGGTGCTTGATTTTACACATTTTTCATTCAGGCCGCCCCTCTGGCCCCTTGTAGCAAGTTTTGGGACAATCCCCCACCCTTCCCATTTTTGAATTTTTCGACACTACCGCCCTGTCGTTTTTTTCAATTTTTGGCCGCTTTGGAAAATCCTTCATAATTTTCACACAATGCCCTCACGGTGCTTGATTTTACAAATTTTTCATTCAGGCCGCCCCTCTGGCCCCTTGTAGCAAGTTTTGGGACAATCCCCCACCCTTCCCATTTTTGACTTTTTCGACACTACCGGCCCTGTCGTTTTTTTCAATTTTTGGCCGCTTTGGAAAATCCTTCACAATTTTCACACAATGCCCTCACGGTGCTTGATTTTACACATTTTTCATTCAGGCCGCCCCTCTGGCCCCTTGTAGCAAGTTTTGGGACAATCCCCCACCCTTCCCATTTTTGACTTTTTCGACACTACCGACCCTGTCATTTTTTTCAATTTTTACCCCTATGGAAAATCCTTCACAATTTCCACACAATGCCTTCACGGTGCTTGATTTTACACATTTTTCAATCAGCCCGCCCCTCTGGCCCCTTGTAGCAAGTTTTGGGACAATCCCCCACCCTTCCCATTTTTGACTTTTTCGACACTACCGGCCCTGTCGTTTTTTTCAATTTTTGGCCGCTTTGGAAAATCCTTCACAATTTTCACACAATGCCCTCACGGTGCTTGATTTTACACATTTTTCATTCAGGCCGCCCCTCTGGCCCCTTGTAGCAAGTTTTGGGACAATCCCCCACCCTTCCCATTTTTGACTTTTTCGACACTACCGACCCTGTCATTTTTTTCAATTTTTACCCCTATGGAAAATCCTTCACAATTTTCACACAATGCCCTCACGGTGCTTGATTTTACACATTTTTCAATCAGCCCGCCCCTCTGGCCCCTTGTAGCAAGTTTTGGGACAATCCCCCACCCTTCCCATTTTTGAATTTTTCGACACTACCGGCCCTGTCGTTTTTTTCAATTTTTGGCCGCTTTGGAAAATCCTTCATAATTTTCACACAATGCCCTCACGGTGCTTGATTTTACAAATTTTTCATTCAGGCCGCCCCTCTGGCCCCTTGTAGCAAGTTTTGGGACAATCCCCCACCCTTCCCATTTTTGACTTTTTCGACACTACCGGCCCTGTCGTTTTTTTCAATTTTTGGCCGCTTTGGAAAATCCTTCATAATTTTCACACAATGCCCTCACGGTGCTTGATTTTACACATTTTTCATTCAGGCCGCCCTCTGGCCCCTTGTAGCAAGTTTTGGGACAATCCCCCACCCTTCCCATTTTTGAATTTTTCGACACTACCGGCCCTGTCGTTTTTTTCAATTTTTGGCCGCTTTGGAAAATCCTTCATAATTTTCACACAATGCCCTCACGGTGCTTGATTTTACAAATTTTTCATTCAGGCCGCCCCTCTGGCCCCTTGTAGCAAGTTTTGGGACAATCCCCCACCCTTCCCATTTTTGACTTTTTCGACACTACCGGCCCTGTCGTTTTTTTCAATTTTTGGCCGCTTTGGAAAATCCTTCACAATTTTCACACAATGCCCTCACGGTGCTTGATTTTACACATTTTTCATTCAGGCCGCCCCTCTGGCCCCTTGTAGCAAGTTTTGGGACAATCCCCCACCCTTCCCATTTTTGACTTTTTCGACACTACCGACCCTGTCATTTTTTTCAATTTTTACCCCTATGGAAAATCCTTCACAATTTCCACACAATGCCTTCACGGTGCTTGATTTTACACATTTTTCAATCAGCCCGCCCCTCTGGCCCCTTGTAGCAAGTTTTGGGACAATCCCCCACCCTTCCCATTTTTGACTTTTTCGACACTACCGGCCCTGTCGTTTTTTTCAATTTTTGGCCGCTTTGGAAAATCCTTCACAATTTTCACACAATGCCCTCACGGTGCTTGATTTTACACATTTTTCATTCAGGCCGCCCCTCTGGCCCCTTGTAGCAAGTTTTGGGACAATCCCCCACCCTTCCCATTTTTGACTTTTTCGACACTACCGACCCTGTCATTTTTTTCAATTTTTACCCCTATGGAAAATCCTTCACAATTTTCACACAATGCCCTCACGGTGCTTGATTTTACACATTTTTCAATCAGCCCGCCCCTCTGGCCCCTTGTAGCAAGTTTTGGGACAATCCCCCACCCTTCCCATTTTTGAATTTTTCGACACTACCGGCCCTGTCGTTTTTTTCAATTTTTGGCCGCTTTGGAAAATCCTTCATAATTTTCACACAATGCCCTCACGGTGCTTGATTTTACAAATTTTTCATTCAGGCCGCCCCTCTGGCCCCTTGTAGCAAGTTTTGGGACAATCCCCCACCCTTCCCATTTTTGACTTTTTCGACACTACCGGCCCTGTCGTTTTTTTCAATTTTTGGCCGCTTTGGAAAATCCTTCATAATTTTCACACAATGCCCTCACGGTGCTTGATTTTACACATTTTTCATTCAGGCCGCCCTCTGGCCCCTTGTAGCAAGTTTTGGGACAATCCCCCACCCTTCCCATTTTTGAATTTTTCGACACTACCGGCCCTGTCGTTTTTTTCAATTTTTGGCCGCTTTGGAAAATCCTTCATAATTTTCACACAATGCCCTCACGGTGCTTGATTTTACAAATTTTTCATTCAGGCCGCCCCTCTGGCCCCTTGTAGCAAGTTTTGGGACAATCCCCCACCCTTCCCATTTTTGACTTTTTCGACACTACCGGCCCTGTCGTTTTTTTCAATTTTTGGCCGCTTTGGAAAATCCTTCACAATTTTCACACAATGCCCTCACGGTGCTTGATTTTACACATTTTTCATTCAGGCCGCCCCTCTGGCCCCTTGTAGCAAGTTTTGGGACAATCCCCCACCCTTCCCATTTTTGACTTTTTCGACACTACCGACCCTGTCATTTTTTTCAATTTTTACCCCTATGGAAAATCCTTCACAATTTCCACACAATGCCTTCACGGTGCTTGATTTTACACATTTTTCAATCAGCCCGCCCCTCTGGCCCCTTGTAGCAAGTTTTGGGACAATCCCCCACCCTTCCCATTTTTGACTTTTTCGACACTACCGGCCCTGTCGTTTTTTTCAATTTTTGGCCGCTTTGGAAAATCCTTCACAATTTTCACACAATGCCCTCACGGTGCTTGATTTTACACATTTTTCATTCAGGCCGCCCCTCTGGCCCCTTGTAGCAAGTTTTGGGACAATCCCCCACCCTTCCCATTTTTGACTTTTTCGACACTACCGACCCTGTCATTTTTTTCAATTTTTACCCCTATGGAAAATCCTTCACAATTTTCACACAATGCCCTCACGGTGCTTGATTTTACACATTTTTCAATCAGCCCGCCCCTCTGGCCCCTTGTAGCAAGTTTTGGGACAATCCCCCACCCTTCCCATTTTTGAATTTTTCGACACTACCGGCCCTGTCGTTTTTTTCAATTTTTGGCCGCTTTGGAAAATCCTTCATAATTTTCACACAATGCCCTCACGGTGCTTGATTTTACAAATTTTTCATTCAGGCCGCCCCTCTGGCCCCTTGTAGCAAGTTTTGGGACAATCCCCCACCCTTCCCATTTTTGACTTTTTCGACACTACCGGCCCTGTCGTTTTTTTCAATTTTTGGCCGCTTTGGAAAATCCTTCATAATTTTCACACAATGCCCTCACGGTGCTTGATTTTACACATTTTTCATTCAGGCCGCCCCTCTGGCCCCTTGTAGCAAGTTTTGGGACAATCCCCCACCCTTCCCATTTTTGAATTTTTCGACACTACCGGCCCTGTCGTTTTTTTCAATTTTTGGCCGCTTTGGAAAATCCTTCATAATTTTCACACAATGCCCTCACGGTGCTTGATTTTACAAATTTTTCATTCAGGCCGCCCCTCTGGCCCCTTGTAGCAAGTTTTGGGACAATCCCCCACCCTTCCCATTTTTGACTTTTTCGACACTACCGGCCCTGTCGTTTTTTTCAATTTTTGGCCGCTTTGGAAAATCCTTCACAATTTTCACACAATGCCCTCACGGTGCTTGATTTTACACATTTTTCATTCAGGCCGCCCCTCTGGCCCCTTGTAGCAAGTTTTGGGACAATCCCCCACCCTTCCCATTTTTGACTTTTTCCACACTACCGACCCTGTCATTTTTTTCAATTTTTACCCCTATGGAAAATCCTTCACAATTTCCACACAATGCCTTCACGGTGCTTGATTTTACACATTTTTCAATCAGCCCGCCCCTCTGGCCCCTTGTAGCAAGTTTTGGGACAATCCCCCACCCTTCCCATTTTTGACTTTTTCGACACTACCGGCCCTGTCGTTTTTTTCAATTTTTGGCCGCTTTGGAAAATCCTTAAAAATTTTCACACAATGCCCTCACGGTGCTTGATTTTACACATTTTTCATTCAGGCCGCCCCTCTGGCCCCTTGTAGCAAGTTTTGGGACAATCCCCCACCCTTCCCATTTTTGACTTTTTCGACACTACCGACCCTGTCATTTTTTTCAATTTTTACCCCTATGGAAAATCCTTCATAATTTTCACACAATGCCCTCACGGTGCTTGATTTTACAAATTTTTCATTCAGGCCGCCCCTCTGGCCCCTTGTAGCAAGTTTTGGGACAATCCCCCACCCTTCCCATTTTTGAATTTTTCGACACTACCGGCCCTGTCGTTTTTTTCAATTTTTGGCCGCTTTGGAAAATCCTTCATAATTTTCACACAATGCCCTCACTGTGCTTGATTTTACAAATTTTTCATTCAGGCCGCCCCTCTGGCCCCTTGTAGCAAGTTTTGGGACAATCCCCCACCCTTCCCATTTTTGACTTTTTCGACACTACCGGCCCTGTCGTTTTTTTCAATTTTTGGCCGCTTTGGAAAATCCTTCACAATTTTCACACAATGCCCTCACGGTGCTTGATTTTACACATTTTTCATTCAGGCCGCCCCTCTGGCCCCTTGTAGCAAGTTTTGGGACAATCCCCCACCCTTCCCATTTTTGACTTTTTCGACACTACCGACCCTGTCATTTTTTTCAATTTTTACCCCTATGGAAAATCCTTCACAATTTCCACACAATGCCTTCACGGTGCTTGATTTTACACATTTTTCAATCAGCCCGCCCCTCTGGCCCCTTGTAGCAAGTTTTGGGACAATCCCCCACCCTTCCCATTTTTGACTTTTTCGACACTACCGGCCCTGTCGTTTTTTTCAATTTTTGGCCGCTTTGGAAAATCCTTCACAATTTTCACACAATGCCCTCACGGTGCTTGATTTTACACATTTTTCATTCAGGCCGCCCCTCTGGCCCCTTGTAGCAAGTTTTGGGACAATCCCCCACCCTTCCCATTTTTGACTTTTTCGACACTACCGACCCTGTCATTTTTTTCAATTTTTACCCTATGGAAAATCCTTCACAATTTCCACACAATGCCTTCACGGTGCTTGATTTTACACATTTTTCAATCAGCCCGCCCCTCTGGCCCCTTGTAGCAAGTTTTGGGACAATCCCCCACCCTTCCCATTTTTGACTTTTTCGACACTACCGACCCTGTCATTTTTTTCAATTTTTACCCCTATGGAAAATCCTTCACAATTTCCACACAATGCCTTCACGGTGCTTGATTTTACACATTTTTCAATCAGCCCGCCCCTCTGGCCCCTTGTAGCAAGTTTTGGGACAATCCCCCACCCTTCCCATTTTTGACTTTTTCGACACTACCGACCCTGTCATTTTTTTCAATTTTTACCCCTATGGAAAATCCTTCATAATTTTCACACAATGCCCTCACGGTGCTTGATTTTACACATTTTTCATTCAGGCCGCCCCTCTGGCCCCTTGTAGCAAGTTTTGGGACAATCCCCCACCCTTCCCATTTTTGACTTTTTCGACACTACCGGCCCTGTCGTTTTTTTCAATTTTTGGCCCGCTTTGGAAAATCCTTCATAATTTTCACACAATGCCCTCACGGTGCTTGATTTTACACATTTTTCATTCAGGCCGCCCCTCTGGCCCCTTGTAGCAAGTTTTGGGACAATCCCCCACCCTTCCCATTTTTGAATTTTTCGACACTACCGGCCCTGTCGTTTTTTTCAATTTTTGGCCGCTTTGGAAAATCCTTCATAATTTTCACACAATGCCCTCACGGTGCTTGATTTTACAAATTTTTCATTCAGGCCGCCCCTCTGGCCCCTTGTAGCAAGTTTTGGGACAATCCCCCACCCTTCCCATTTTTGACTTTTTCGACACTACCGGCCCTGTCGTTTTTTTCAATTTTTGGCCGCTTTGGAAAATCCTTCACAATTTTCACACAATGCCCTCACGGTGCTTGATTTTACACATTTTTCATTCAGGCCGCCCCTCTGGCCCCTTGTAGCAAGTTTTGGGACAATCCCCCACCCTTCCCATTTTTGACTTTTTCGACACTACCGACCCTGTCATTTTTTTCAATTTTTACCCCTATGGAAAATCCTTCACAATTTCCACACAATGCCTTCACGGTGCTTGATTTTACACATTTTTCAATCAGCCCGCCCCTCTGGCCCCTTGTAGCAAGTTTTGGGACAATCCCCCACCCTTCCCATTTTTGACTTTTTCGACACTACCGGCCCTGTCGTTTTTTTCAATTTTTGGCCGCTTTGGAAAATCCTTAAAAATTTTCACACAATGCCCTCACGGTGCTTGATTTTACACATTTTTTCATTCAGGCCGCCCCTCTGGCCCCTTGTAGCAAGTTTTGGGACAATCCCCCACCCTTCCCATTTTTGACTTTTTCGACACTACCGACCCTGTCATTTTTTTCAATTTTTACCCCTATGGAAAATCCTTCACAATTTTCACACAATGCCCTCACGGTGCTTGATTTTACACATTTTTCAATCAGCCCGCCCCTCTGGCCCCTTGTAGCAAGTTTTGGGACAATCCCCCACCCTTCCCATTTTTGAATTTTTCGACACTACCGGCCCTGTCGTTTTTTTCAATTTTTGGCCGCTTTGGAAAATCCTTCATAATTTTCACACAATGCCCTCACGGTGCTTGATTTTACAAATTTTTCATTCAGGCCGCCCCTCTGGCCCCTTGTAGCAAGTTTTGGGACAATCCCCCACCCTTCCCATTTTTGAATTTTTCGACACTACCGGCCCTGTCGTTTTTTTCAATTTTTGGCCGCTTTGGAAATCCTTCATAATTTTCACACAATGCCCCTCACGGTGCTTGATTTTACAAATTTTTCATTCAGGCCGCCCCTCTGGCCCCTTGTAGCAAGTTTTGGGACAATCCCCCACCCTTCCCATTTTTGACTTTTTCGACACTACCGGCCCTGTCATTTTTTTCCATTTTTGGCCGCTTTGGAAAATCCTTCATAATTTTCACACAATGCCCTCACGGTGCTTGATTTTACACATTTTTCATTCAGGCCGCCCCTCTGACCCTTGTAGCGTTTTGGGACAATCCCCCACCCTTCCCATTTTTGACTTTTTCGACACTACCGACCCTGTCATTTTTTTCAATTTTTACCCCTATGGAAAATCCTTCACAATTTTCACACAATGCCCTCACGGTGCTTGATTTTACACATTTTTCAATCAGGCCGCCCCTCTGGCCCCTTGTAGCAAGTTTTGGGACAATCCCCCACCCTTCCCATTTTTGAATTTTTCGACACTACCGGCCCTGTCGTTTTTTTCAATTTTTGGCCGCTTTGGAAAATCCTTCATAATTTTCACACAATGCCCTCACGGTGCTTGATTTTACAAATTTTTCATTCAGGCCGCCCCTCTGGCCCCTTGTAGCAAGTTTTGGGACAATCCCCCACCCTTCCCATTTTTGAATTTTTCGACACTACCGGCCCTGTCGTTTTTTTCCATTTTTGGCCGCTTTGGAAAATCCTTCATAATTTTCACACAATGCCCTCACGGTGCTTGATTTTACAAATTTTTCATTCAGGCCGCCCCTCTGGCCCCTTGTAGCAAGTTTTGGGACAATCCCCCACCCTTCCCATTTTTGACTTTTTCGACAATACCGGCCCTGTCGTTTTTTTCAATTTTTGGCCGCTTTGGAAAATCCTTCACAATTTTCACACAATGCCCTCACGGTGCTTGATTTTACACATTTTTCATTCAGGCCGCCCCTCTGGCCCCTTGTAGCAAGTTTTGGGACAATCCCCCACCCTTCCCATTTTTGACTTTTTCGACACTACCGACCCTGTCATTTTTTTCAATTTTTACCCCTATGGAAAATCCTTCACAATTTTCACACAATGCCCTCACGGTGCTTGATTTTACACATTTTTCAATCAGGCCGCCCCTCTGGCCCCTTGTAGCAAGTTTTGGGACAATCCCCCACCCTTCCCATTTTTGAATTTTTCGACACTACCGGCCCTGTCGTTTTTTTCAATTTTTGGCCGCTTTGGAAAATCCTTCATAATTTTCACACAATGCCCTCACGGTGCTTGATTTTACAAATTTTTCATTCAGGCCGCCCCTCTGGCCCCTTGTAGCAAGTTTTGGGACAATCCCCCACCCTTCCCATTTTTGACTTTTTCGACACTACCGACCCTGTCATTTTTTTCAATTTTTACCCCTATGGAAAATCCTTCACAATTTTCACACAATGCCCTCACGGTGCTTGATTTTACACATTTTTCAATCAGGCCGCCCCTCTGGCCCCTTGTAGCAAGTTTTGGGACAATCCCCCACCCTTCCCATTTTTGAATTTTTCGACACTACCGGCCCTGTCGTTTTTTTCAATTTTTGGCCGCTTTGGAAAATCCTTCATAATTTTCACACAATGCCCTCACGGTGCTTGATTTTACAAATTTTTCATTCAGGCCGCCCCTCTGGCCCCTTGTAGCAAGTTTTGGGACAATCCCCCACCCTTCCCATTTTTGACTTTTTCGACACTACAGGCCCTGTCGTTTTTTTCAATTTTTGGCCGCTTTGTAAAATCCTTCACAATTTTCACACAATGCCCTCACGGTGCTTGATTTTACACATTTTTCATTCAGGCCGCCCCTCTGGCCCCTTGTAGCAAGTTTTGGGACAATCCCCCACCCTTCCCATTTTTGACTTTTTCGACACTACCGGCCCTGTCATTTTTTTCCATTTTTGGCCGCTTTGGAAAATCCTTCATAATTTTCACACAATGCCCTCACGGTGCTTGATTTTACACATTTTTCATTCAGGCCGCCCCTCTGGCCCCTTGTAGCAAGTTTTGGGACAATCCCCCCACCCTTCCCATTTTTGACTTTTTCGACACTACCGGCCCTGTCATTTTTTTCAATTTTTGGCCGCTTTGGAAAATCCTTCACAATTTTCACACAATGCCCTCACGGTGCTTGATTTTACACATTTTTCATTCAGGCCGCCCCTCTGGCCCCTTGTAGCAAGTTTTGGGACAATCCCCCACCCTTCCCATTTTTGACTTTTTCGACACTACCGACCCTGTCATTTTTTTCAATTTTTACCCCTATGGAAAATCCTTCACAATTTTCACACAATGCCCTCACGGTGCTTGATTTTACACATTTTTCAATCAGGCCGCCCCTCTGGCCCCTTGTAGCAAGTTTTGGGACAATCCCCCACCCTTCCCATTTTTGAATTTTTCGACACTACCGGCCCTGTCGTTTTTTTCAATTTTTGGCCGCTTTGGAAAATCCTTCATAATTTTCACACAATGCCCTCACGGTGCTTGATTTTACACATTTTTCATTCAGGCCGCCCCTCTGGCCCCTTGTAGCAAGTTTTGGGACAATCCCCCACCCTTCCCATTTTTGACTTTTTCGACACTACCGGCCCTGTCGTTTTTTTCAATTTTTGGCCGCTTTGGAAAATCCTTCACAATTTTCACACAATGCCCTCACGGTGCTTGATTTTACAAATTTTTCATTCAGGCCGCCCCTCTGGCCCCTTGTAGCAAGTTTTGGGACAATCCCCCACCCTTCCCATTTTTGAATTTTTCGACACTACCGGCCCTGTCGTTTTTTTCAATTTTTGGCCGCTTTGGAAAATCCTTCATAATTTTCACACAATGCCCTCACGGTGCTTGATTTTACACATTTTTCATTCAGGCCGCCCCTCTGGCCCCTTGTAGCAAGTTTTGGACAATCCCCCACCCTTCCCATTTTTGACTTTTTCGACACTACCGGCCCTGTCGTTTTTTTCAATTTTTGGCCGCTTTGGAAAATCCTTCATAATTTTCACACAATGCCCTCACGGTGCTTGATTTTACAAATTTTTCATTCAGGCTGCCCCTCTGGCCCCTTGTAGCAAGTTTTGGGACAATCCCCCACCATTCCCATTTTTGACTTTTTCGACACTACCGACCCTGTCATTTTTTTCAATTTTTACCCCTATGGAAAATCCTTCACAATTTTCACACAATGCCCTCACGGTGCTTGATTTTACACATTTTTCAATCAGGCCGCCCCTCTGGCCCCTTGTAGCAAGTTTTGGGACAATCCCCCACCCTTCCCATTTTTGAATTTTTCGACACTACCGGCCCTGTCGTTTTTTTCAATTTTTGGCCGCTTTGGAAAATCCTTCATAATTTTCACACAATGCCCTCACGGTGCTTGATTTTACAAATTTTTCATTCAGGCCGCCCCTCTGGCCCCTTGTAGCAAGTTTTGGGACAATCCCCCACCCTTCCCATTTTTGACTTTTTCGACACTACCGGCCCTGTCGTTTTTTTCAATTTTTGGCCGCTTTGTAAAATCCTTCACAATTTTCACACAATGCCCTCACGGTGCTTGATTTTACACATTTTTCATTCAGGCCGCCCCTCTGGCCCCTTGTAGCAAGTTTTGGGACAATCCCCCACCCTTCCCATTTTTGACTTTTTCGACACTACCGGCCCTGTCGTTTTTTTCAATTTTTGGCCGCTTTGGAAAATCCTTCACAATTTTCACACAATGCCCTCACGGTGCTTGATTTTACACATTTTTCATTCAGGCCGCCCCTCTGGCCCCTTGTAGCAAGTTTTGGGACAATCCCCCACCCTTCCCATTTTTGAATTTTTCGACACTACCGGCCCTGTCGTTTTTTTCCATTTTTGGCCGCTTTGGAAAATCCTTCATAATTTTCACACAATGCCCTCACGGTGCTTGATTTTACAAATTTTTCATTCAGGCCGCCCCTCTGGCCCCTTGTAGCAAGTTTTGGGACAATCCCCCACCCTTCCCATTTTTGACTTTTTCGACACTACCGGCCCTGTCGTTTTTTTCCATTTTTGGCCGCTTTGGAAAATCCTTCACAATTTTCACACAATGCCCTCACGGTGCTTGATTTTACACATTTTTCATTCAGGCCGCCCCTCTGGCCCCTTGTAGCAAGTTTTGGGACAATCCCCCACCCTTCCCATTTTTGACTTTTTCGACACTACCGACCCTGTCATTTTTTTCAATTTTTACCCCTATGGAAAATCCTTCACAATTTTCACACAATGCCCTCACGGTGCTTGATTTTACACATTTTTCAATCAGGCCTCCCCTCTGGCCCCTTGTAGCAAGTTTTGGGACAATCCCCCACCCTTCCCATTTTTGAATATTTCGACACTACCGGCCCTGTCGTTTTTTTCAATTTTTGGCCGCTTTGGAAAATCCTTCACAATTTTCACACAATGCCCTCACGGTGCTTGATTTTACACATTTTTCATTCAGGCCGCCCCTCTGGCCCCTTGTAGCAAGTTTTGGGACAATCCCCCACCCTTCCCATTTTTGACTTTTTCGACACTACCGACCCTGTCATTTTTTTCAATTTTTACCCCTATGGAAAATCCTTCACAATTTCCACACAATGCCTTCACGGTGCTTGATTTTACACATTTTTCAATCAGCCCGCCCCTCTGGCCCCTTGTAGCAAGTTTTGGGACAATCCCCCACCCTTCCCATTTTTGACTTTTTCGACACTACCGGCCCTGTCGTTTTTTTCAATTTTTGGCCGCTTTGGAAAATCCTTCACAATTTTCACACAATGCCCTCACGGTGCTTGATTTTACACATTTTTCATTCAGGCCGCCCCTCTGGCCCCTTGTAGCAAGTTTTGGGACAATCCCCCACCCTTCCCATTTTTGACTTTTTCGACACTACCGACCCTGTCATTTTTTTCAATTTTTACCCCTATGGAAAATCCTTCACAATTTTCACACAATGCCCTCACGGTGCTTGATTTTACACATTTTTCAATCAGCCCGCCCCTCTGGCCCCTTGTAGCAAGTTTTGGGACAATCCCCCACCCTTCCCATTTTTGAATTTTTCGACACTACCGGCCCTGTCGTTTTTTTCAATTTTTGGCCGCTTTGGAAAATCCTTCATAATTTTCACACAATGCCCTCACGGTGCTTGATTTTACAAATTTTTCATTCAGGCCGCCCCTCTGGCCCCTTGTAGCAAGTTTTGGGACAATCCCCCACCCTTCCCATTTTTGACTTTTTCGACACTACCGGCCCTGTCGTTTTTTTCAATTTTTGGCCGCTTTGGAAAATCCTTCATAATTTTCACACAATGCCCTCACGGTGCTTGATTTTACACATTTTTCATTCAGGCCGCCCCTCTGGCCCCTTGTAGCAAGTTTTGGGACAATCCCCCACCCTTCCCATTTTTGAATTTTTCGACACTACCGGCCCTGTCGTTTTTTTCAATTTTTGGCCGCTTTGGAAAATCCTTCATAATTTTCACACAATGCCCTCACGGTGCTTGATTTTACACATTTTTCATTCAGGCCGCCCCTCTGGCCCCTTGTAGCAAGTTTTGGGACAATCCCCCACCCTTCCCATTTTTGACTTTTTCGACACTACCGGCCCTGTCGTTTTTTTCAATTTTTGGCCGCTTTGGAAAATCCTTCACAATTTTCACACAATGCCCTCACGGTGCTTGATTTTACACATTTTTCATTCAGGCCGCCCCTCTGGCCCCTTGTAGCAAGTTTTGGGACAATCCCCCACCCTTCCCATTTTTGAATTTTTCGACACTACCGGCCCTGTCGTTTTTTTCCATTTTTGGCCGCTTTGGAAAATCCTTCATAATTTTCACACAATGCCCTCACGGTGCTTGATTTTACAAATTTTTCATTCAGGCCGCCCCTCTGGCCCCTTGTAGCAAGTTTTGGGACAATCCCCCACCCTTCCCATTTTTGACTTTTTCGACAATACCGGCCCTGTCGTTTTTTTCCATTTTTGGCCGCTTTGGAAAATCCTTCACAATTTTCACACAATGCCCTCACGGTGCTTGATTTTACACATTTTTCATTCAGGCCGCCCCTCTGGCCCCTTGTAGCAAGTTTTGGGACAATCCCCCACCCTTCCCATTTTTTACTTTTTCGACACTACCGACCCTGTCATTTTTTTCAATTTTTACCCCTATGGAAAATCCTTCACAATTTCCACACAATGCCTTCACGGTGCTTGATTTTACACATTTTTCAATCAGCCCGCCCCTCTGGCCCCTTGTAGCAAGTTTTGGGACAATCCCCCACCCTTCCCATTTTTGACTTTTTCGACACTACCGGCCCTGTCGTTTTTTTCAATTTTTGGCCGCTTTGGAAAATCCTTAAAAATTTTCACACAATGCCCTCACGGTGCTTGATTTTACACATTTTTCATTCAGGCCGCCCCTCTGGCCCCTTGTAGCAAGTTTTGGGACAATCCCCCACCCTTCCCATTTTTGACTTTTTCGACACTACCGACCCTGTCATTTTTTTCAATTTTTACCCCTATGGAAAATCCTTCACAATTTTCACACAATGCCCTCACGGTGCTTGATTTTACACATTTTTCAATCAGCCCGCCCCTCTGGCCCCTTGTAGCAAGTTTTGGGACAATCCCCCACCCTTCCCATTTTTGAATTTTTCGACACTACCGGCCCTGTCGTTTTTTTCAATTTTTGGCCGCTTTGGAAAATCCTTCATAATTTTCACACAATGCCCTCACGGTGCTTGATTTTACAAATTTTTCATTCAGGCCGCCCCTCTGGCCCCTTGTAGCAAGTTTTGGGACAATCCCCCACCCTTCCCATTTTTGAATTTTTCGACACTACCGGCCCTGTCGTTTTTTTCAATTTTTGGCCGCTTTGGAAAATCCTTCATAATTTTCACACAATGCCCTCACGGTGCTTGATTTTACAAATTTTTCATTCAGGCCGCCCCTCTGGCCCCTTGTAGCAAGTTTTGGGACAATCCCCCACCCTTCCCATTTTTGACTTTTTCGACACTACCGGCCCTGTCATTTTTTTCCATTTTTGGCCGCTTTGGAAAATCCTTCATAATTTTCACACAATGCCCTCACGGTGCTTGATTTTACACATTTTTCATTCAGGCCGCCCCTCTGACCCTTGTAGCAAGTTTTGGGACAATCCCCCACCCTTCCCATTTTTGACTTTTTCGACACTACCGACCCTGTCATTTTTTTCAATTTTTACCCCTATGGAAAATCCTTCACAATTTCCACACAATGCCTTCACGGTGCTTGATTTTACACATTTTTCAATCAGCCCGCCCCTCTGGCCCCTTGTAGCAAGTTTTGGGACAATCCCCCACCCTTCCCATTTTTGACTTTTTCGACACTACCGGCCCTGTCGTTTTTTTCAATTTTTGGCCGCTTTGGAAAATCCTTAAAAATTTTCACACAATGCCCTCACGGTGCTTGATTTTACACATTTTTCATTCAGGCCGCCCCTCTGGCCCCTTGTAGCAAGTTTTGGGACAATCCCCCACCCTTCCCATTTTTGACTTTTTCGACACTACCGACCCTGTCATTTTTTTCAATTTTTACCCCTATGGAAAATCCTTCACAATTTTCACACAATGCCCTCACGGTGCTTGATTTTACACATTTTTCAATCAGCCCGCCCCTCTGGCCCCTTGTAGCAAGTTTTGGGACAATCCCCCACCCTTCCCATTTTTGAATTTTTCGACACTACCGGCCCTGTCGTTTTTTTCAATTTTTGGCCGCTTTGGAAAATCCTTCATAATTTTCACACAATGCCCTCACGGTGCTTGATTTTACAAATTTTTCATTCAGGCCGCCCCTCTGGCCCCTTGTAGCAAGTTTTGGGACAATCCCCCACCCTTCCCATTTTTGAATTTTTCGACACTACCGGCCCTGTCGTTTTTTTCAATTTTTGGCCGCTTTGGAAAATCCTTCATAATTTTCACACAATGCCCTCACGGTGCTTGATTTTACAAATTTTTCATTCAGGCCGCCCCTCTGGCCCCTTGTAGCAAGTTTTGGGACAATCCCCCACCCTTCCCATTTTTGACTTTTTCGACACTACCGGCCCTGTCATTTTTTTCCATTTTTGGCCGCTTTGGAAAATCCTTCATAATTTTCACACAATGCCCTCACGGTGCTTGATTTTACACATTTTTCATTCAGGCCGCCCCTCTGACCCTTGTAGCAAGTTTTGGGACAATCCCCCACCCTTCCCATTTTTGACTTTTTCGACACTACCGACCCTGTCATTTTTTTCAATTTTTACCCCTATGGAAAATCCTTCACAATTTTCACACAATGCCCTCACGGTGCTTGATTTTACACATTTTTCAATCAGGCCGCCCCTCTGGCCCCTTGTAGCAAGTTTTGGGACAATCCCCCACCCTTCCCATTTTTGAATTTTTCGACACTACCGGCCCTGTCGTTTTTTTCAATTTTTGGCCGCTTTGGAAAATCCTTCATAATTTTCACACAATGCCCTCACGGTGCTTGATTTTACAAATTTTTCATTCAGGCCGCCCCTCTGGCCCCTTGTAGCAAGTTTTGGGACAATCCCCCACCCTTCCCATTTTTGAATTTTTCGACACTACCGGCCCTGTCGTTTTTTTCCATTTTTGGCCGCTTTGGAAAATCCTTCATAATTTTCACACAATGCCCTCACGGTGCTTGATTTTACAAATTTTTCATTCAGGCCGCCCCTCTGGCCCCTTGTAGCAAGTTTTGGGACAATCCCCCACCCTTCCCATTTTTGACTTTTTCGACAATACCGGCCCTGTCGTTTTTTTCCATTTTTGGCCGCTTTGGAAAATCCTTCACAATTTTCACACAATGCCCTCACGGTGCTTGATTTTACACATTTTTCATTCAGGCCGCCCCTCTGGCCCCTTGTAGCAAGTTTTGGGACAATCCCCCACCCTTCCCATTTTTGACTTTTTCGACACTACCGACCCTGTCATTTTTTTCAATTTTTACCCCTATGGAAAATCCTTCACAATTTTCACACAATGCCCTCACGGTGCTTGATTTTACACATTTTTCAATCAGGCCGCCCCTCTGGCCCCTTGTAGCAAGTTTTGGGACAATCCCCCACCCTTCCCATTTTTGAATTTTTCGACACTACCGGCCCTGTCGTTTTTTTCAATTTTTGGCCGCTTTGGAAAATCCTTCATAATTTTCACACAATGCCCTCACGGTGCTTGATTTTACAAATTTTTCATTCAGGCCGCCCCTCTGGCCCCTTGTAGCAAGTTTTGGGACAATCCCCCACCCTTCCCATTTTTGACTTTTTCGACACTACAGGCCCTGTCGTTTTTTTCAATTTTTGGCCGCTTTGTAAAATCCTTCACAATTTTCACACAATGCCCTCACGGTGCTTGATTTTACACATTTTTCATTCAGGCCGCCCCTCTGGCCCCTTGTAGCAAGTTTTGGGACAATCCCCCACCCTTCCCATTTTTGACTTTTTCGACACTACCGGCCCTGTCATTTTTTTCCATTTTTGGCCGCTTTGGAAAATCCTTCATAATTTTCACACAATGCCCTCACGGTGCTTGATTTTACACATTTTTCATTCAGGCCGCCCCTCTGGCCCCTTGTAGCAAGTTTTGGGACAATCCCCCACCCTTCCCATTTTTGACTTTTTCAACACTACCGGCCCTGTCGTTTTTTTCAATTTTTGGCCGCTTTGTAAAATCCTTCACAATTTTCACACAATGCCCTCACGGTGCTTGATTTTACACATTTTTCATTCAGGCCGCCCCTCTGGCCCCTTGTAGCAAGTTTTGGGACAATCCCCCACCCTTCCCATTTTTGACTTTTTCGACACTACCGGCCCTGTCATTTTTTTCCATTTTTGGACGCTTTGGAAAATCCTTCATAATTTTCACACAATGCCCTCACGGTGCTTGATTTTACACATTTTTCATTCAGGCCGCCCCTCTGGCCCCTTGTAGCAAGTTTTGGGACAATCCCCCACCCTTCCCATTTTTGACTTTTTCGACACTACCGGCCCTGTCATTTTTTTCCATTTTTGGCCGCTTTGGAAAATCCTTCACAATTTTCACACAATGCCCTCACGGTGCTTGATTTTACACATTTTTCATTCAGGCCGCCCCTCTGGCCCCTTGTAGCAAGTTTTGGGACAATCCCCCACCCTTCCCATTTTTGACTTTTTCGACACTACCGGCCCTGTCATTTTTTTCCATTTTTGGCCGCTTTGGAAAATCCTTCATAATTTTCACACAATGCCCTCACGGTGCTTGATTTTACACATTTTTCATTCAGGCCGCCCCTCTGGCCCCTTGTAGCAAGTTTTGGGACAATCCCCCACCCTTCCCATTTTTGAATTTTTCGACACTACCGGCCCTGTCGTTTTTTTCAATTTTTGGCCGCTTTGGAAAATCCTTCATAATTTTCACACAATGCCCTCACGGTGCTTGATTTTACACATTTTTCATTCAGGCCGCCCCTCTGGCCCCTTGTAGCAAGTTTTGGGACAATCCCCCACCCTTCCCATTTTTGACTTTTTCGACACTACCGGCCCTGTCATTTTTTTCAATTTTTGGCCGCTTTGGAAAATCCTTCACAATTTTCACACAATGCCCTCACGGTGCTTGATTTTACACATTTTTCATTCAGGCCGCCCCTCTGGCCCCTTGTAGCAAGTTTTGGGACAATCCCCCACCCTTCCCATTTTTGACTTTTTCGACACTACCGACCCTGTCATTTTTTTCAATTTTTACCCCTATGGAAAATCCTTCACAATTTTCACACAATGCCCTCACGGTGCTTGATTTTACACATTTTTCAATCAGGCCGCCCCTCTGGCCCCTTGTAGCAAGTTTTGGGACAATCCCCCACCCTTCCCATTTTTGAATTTTTCGACACTACCGGCCCTGTCGTTTTTTTCAATTTTTGGCTGCTTTGGAAAATCCTTCATAATTTTCACACAATGCCCTCACGGTGCTTGATTTTACAAATTTTTCATTCAGGCCGCCCCTCTGGCCCCTTGTAGCAAGTTTTGGGACAATCCCCCACCCTTCCCATTTTTGAATTTTTCGACACTACCGGCCCTGTCGTTTTTTTCCATTTTTGGCCGCTTTGGAAAATCCTTCATAATTTTCACACAATGCCCTCACGGTGCTTGATTTTACAAATTTTTCATTCAGGCCGCCCCTCTGGCCCCTTGTAGCAAGTTTTGGGACAATCCCCCACCCTTCCCATTTTTGAATTTTTCGACACTACCGGCCCTGTCGTTTTTTTCCATTTTTGGCCGCTTTGGAAAATCCTTCATAATTTTCACACAATGCCCTCACGGTGCTTGATTTTACAAATTTTTCATTCAGGCCGCCCCTCTGGCCCCTTGTAGCAAGTTTTGGGACAATCCCCCACCCTTCCCATTTTTGACTTTTTCGACAATACCGGCCCTGTCGTTTTTTTCAATTTTTGGCCGCTTTGGAAAATCCTTCACAATTTTCACACAATGCCCTCACGGTGCTTGATTTTACACATTTTTCATTCAGGCCGCCCCTCTGGCCCCTTGTAGCAAGTTTTGGGACAATCCCCCACCCTTCCCATTTTTGACTTTTTCGACACTACCGACCCTGTCATTTTTTTCAATTTTTACCCCTATGGAAAATCCTTCACAATTTTCACACAATGCCCTCACGGTGCTTGATTTTACACATTTTTCAATCAGGCCGCCCCTCTGGCCCCTTGTAGCAAGTTTTGGGACAATCCCCCACCCTTCCCATTTTTGAATTTTTCGACACTACCGGCCCTGTCGTTTTTTTCAATTTTTGGCCGCTTTGGAAAATCCTTCATAATTTTCACACAATGCCCTCACGGTGCTTGATTTGACAAATTTTTCATTCAGGCCGCCCCTCTGGCCCCTCGTAGCAAGTTTTGGGACAATCCCCCACCCTTCCCATTTTTGACTTTTTCGACACTACCGGCCCTGTCGTTTTTTTCAATTTTTGGCCGCTTTGTAAAATCCTTCACAATTTTCACACAATGCCCTCACGGTGCTTGATTTTACACATTTTTCATTCAGGCCGCCCCTCTGGCCCCTTGTAGCAAGTTTTGGGACAATCCCCCACCCTTCCCATTTTTGAATTTTTCGACACTACCGGCCCTGTCGTTTTTTTCAATTTTTGGCCGCTTTGGAAAATCCTTCATAATTTTCACACAATGCCCTCACGGTGCTTGATTTTACACATTTTTCATTCAGGCCGCCCCTCTGGCCCCTTGTAGCAAGTTTTGGGACAATCCCCCACCCTTCCCATTTTTGACTTTTTCGACACTACCGGCCCTGTCGTTTTTTTCAATTTTTGGCCGCTTTGGAAAATCCTTCACAATTTTCACACAATGCCCTCACGGTGCTTGATTTTACAAATTTTTCATTCAGGCCGCCCCTCTGGCCCCTTGTAGCAAGTTTTGGGACAATCCCCCACCCTTCCCATTTTTGAATTTTTCGACACTACCGGCCCTGTCGTTTTTTTCAATTTTTGGCCGCTTTGGAAAATCCTTCATAATTTTCACACAATGCCCTCACGGTGCTTGATTTTACAAATTTTTCATTCAGGCCGCCCCTCTGGCCCCTTGTAGCAAGTTTTGGGACAATCCCCCACCCTTCCCATTTTTGACTTTTTCGACACTACCGGCCCTGTCGTTTTTTTCAATTTTTGGCCGCTTTGTAAAATCCTTCACAATTTTCACACAATGCCCTCACGGTGCTTGATTTTACACATTTTTCATTCAGGCCGCCCCTCTGGCCCCTTGTAGCAAGTTTTGGGACAATCCCCCACCCTTCCCATTTTTGACTTTTTCGACACTACCGGCCCTGTCGTTTTTTTCAATTTTTGGCCGCTTTGGAAAATCCTTCACAATTTTCACACAATGCCCTCACGGTGCTTGATTTTACACATTTTTCATTCAGGCCGCCCCTCTGGCCCCTTGTAGCAAGTTTTGGGACAATCCCCCACCCTTCCCATTTTTGACTTTTTCGACACTACCGGCCCTGTCGTTTTTTTCCATTTTTGGCCGCTTTGGAAAATCCTTCATAATTTTCACACAATGCCCTCACGGTGCTTGATTTTACAAATTTTTCATTCAGGCCGCCCCTCTGGCCCCTTGTAGCAAGTTTTGGGACAATCCCCCACCCTTCCCATTTTTGACTTTTTCGACAATACCGGCCCTGTCGTTTTTTTCCATTTTTGGCCGCTTTGGAAAATCCTTCACAATTTTCACACAATGCCCTCACGGTGCTTGATTTTACACATTTTTCATTCAGGCCGCCCCTCTGGCCCCTTGTAGCAAGTTTTGGGACAATCCCCCACCCTTCCCATTTTTGACTTTTTCGACACTACCGACCCTGTCATTTTTTTCAATTTTTACCCCTATGGAAAATCCTTCACAATTTTCACACAATGCCCTCACGGTGCTTGATTTTACACATTTTTCAATCAGGCCGCCCCTCTGGCCCCTTGTAGCAAGTTTTGGGACAATCCCCCACCCTTCCCATTTTTGAATTTTTCGACACTACCGGCCCTGTCGTTTTTTTCAATTTTTGGCCGCTTTGGAAAATCCTTCATAATTTTCACACAATGCCCTCACGGTGCTTGATTTTACAAATTTTTCATTCAGGCCGCCCCTCTGGCCCCTTGTAGCAAGTTTTGGGACAATCCCCCACCCTTCCCATTTTTGACTTTTTCGACACTACCGGCCCTGTCGTTTTTTTCAATTTTTGGCCGCTTTGTAAAATCCTTCACAATTTTCACACAATGCCCTCACGGTGCTTGATTTTACACATTTTTCATTCAGGCCGCCCCTCTGGCCCCTTGTAGCAAGTTTTGGGACAATCCCCCACCCTTCCCATTTTTGACTTTTTCGACACTACCGGCCCTGTCATTTTTTTCCATTTTTGGCCGCTTTGGAAAATCCTTCACAATTTTCACACAATGCCCTCACGGTGCTTGATTTTACACATTTTTCATTCAGGCCGCCCCTCTGGCCCCTTGTAGCAAGTTTTGGGACAATCCCCCACCCTTCCCATTTTTGAATTTTTCGACACTACCGGCCCTGTCGTTTTTTTCCATTTTTGGCCGCTTTGGAAAATCCTTCACAATTTTCACACAATGCCCTCACGGTGCTTGATTTTACAAATTTTTCATTCAGGCCGCCCCTCTGGCCCCTTGTAGCAAGTTTTGGGACAATCCCCCACCCTTCCCATTTTTGACTTTTTCGACACTACCGGCCCTGTCGTTTTTTTCAATTTTTGGCCGCTTTGGAAAATCCTTCACAATTTTCACACAATGCCCTCACGGTGCTTGATTTTACACATTTTTCATTCAGGCCGCCCCTCTGGCCCCTTGTAGCAAGTTTTGGGACAATCCCCCACCCTTCCCATTTTTGAATTTTTCGACACTACCGGCCCTGTCGTTTTTTTCAATTTTTGGCCGCTTTGGAAAATCCTTCATAATTTTCACACAATGCCCTCACGGTGCTTGATTTTACAAATTTTTCATTCAGGCCGCCCCTCTGGCCCCTTGTAGCAAGTTTTGGGACAATCCCCCACCCTTCCCATTTTTGACTTTTTCGACACTACCGGCCCTGTCATTTTTTTCCATTTTTGGCCGCTTTGGAAAATCCTTCACAATTTTCACACAATGCCCTCACGGTGCTTGATTTTACACATTTTTCATTCAGGCCGCCCCTCTGGCCCCTTGTAGCAAGTTTTGGGACAATCCCCCACCCTTCCCATTTTTGACTTTTTCGACACTACCGACCCTGTCATTTTTTTCAATTTTTACCCCTATGGAAAATCCTTCACAATTTTCACACAATGCCCTCACGGTGCTTGATTTTACACATTTTTCAATCAGGCCGCCCCTCTGGCCCCTTGTAGCAAGTTTTGGGACAATCCCCCACCCTTCCCATTTTTGAATTTTTCGACACTACCGGCCCTGTCGTTTTTTTCAATTTTTGGCCGCTTTGGAAAATCCTTCATAATTTTCACACAATGCCCTCACGGTGCTTGATTTTACAAATTTTTCATTCAGGCCGCCCCTCTGGCCCCTTGTAGCAAGTTTTGGGACAATCCCCCACCCTTCCCATTTTTGACTTTTTCGACACTACCGGCCCTGTCATTTTTTTCCATTTTTGGCCGCTTTGGAAAATCCTTCACAATTTTCACACAATGCCCTCACGGTGCTTGATTTTACACATTTTTCATTCAGGCCGCCCCTCTGGCCCCTTGTAGCAAGTTTTGGGACAATCCCCCACCCTTCCCATTTTTGACTTTTTCGACACTACCGACCCTGTCATTTTTTTCAATTTTTACCCCTATGGAAAATCCTTCACAATTTTCACACAATGCCCTCACGGTGCTTGATTTTACACATTTTTCAATCAGGCCGCCCCTCTGGCCCCTTGTAGCAAGTTTTGGGACAATCCCCCACCCTTCCCATTTTTGAATTTTTCGACACTACCGGCCCTGTCGTTTTTTTCAATTTTTGGCCGCTTTGGAAAATCCTTCATAATTTTCACACAATGCCCTCACGGTGCTTGATTTTACAAATTTTTCATTCAGGCCGCCCCTCTGGCCCCTTGTAGCAAGTTTTGGGACAATCCCCCACCCTTCCCATTTTTGAATTTTTCGACACTACCGGCCCTGTCGTTTTTTTCCATTTTTGGCCGCTTTGGAAAATCCTTCATAATTTTCACACAATGCCCTCACGGTGCTTGATTTTACAAATTTTTCATTCAGGCCGCCCCTCTGGCCCCTTGTAGCAAGTTTTGGGACAATCCCCCACCCTTCCCATTTTTGACTTTTTCGACACTACCGGCCCTGTCGTTTTTTTCAATTTTTGGCCGCTTTGGAAAATCCTTCATAATTTTCACACAATGCCCTCACGGTGCTTGATTTTACACATTTTTCATTCAGGCCGCCCCTCTGGCCCCTTGTAGCAAGTTTTGGGACAATCCCCCACCCTTCCCATTTTTGAATTTTTCGACACTACCGGCCCTGTCGTTTTTTTCAATTTTTGGCCGCTTTGGAAAATCCTTCATAATTTTCACACAATGCCCTCACGGTGCTTGATTTTACACATTTTTCATTCAGGCCGCCCCTCTGGCCCCTTGTAGCAAGTTTTGGGACAATCCCCCACCCTTCCCATTTTTGACTTTTTCGACACTACCGGCCCTGTCGTTTTTTTCAATTTTTGGCCGCTTTGGAAAATCCTTCACAATTTTCACACAATGCCCTCACGGTGCTTGATTTTACACATTTTTCATTCAGGCCGCCCCTCTGGCCCCTTGTAGCAAGTTTTGGGACAATCCCCCACCCTTCCCATTTTTGACTTTTTCGACACTACCGACCCTGTCATTTTTTTCAATTTTTACCCCTATGGAAAATCCTTCACAATTTCCACACAATGCCTTCACGGTGCTTGATTTTACACATTTTTCAATCAGCCCGCCCCTCTGGCCCCTTGTAGCAAGTTTTGGGACAATCCCCCACCCTTCCCATTTTTGACTTTTTCGACACTACCGGCCCTGTCGTTTTTTTCAATTTTTGCCCGCTTTGGAAAATCCTTCAAAATTTTCACACAATGCCCTCACGGTGCTTGATTTTACACAATTTTCATTCAGGCCGCCCCTCTGGCCCCTTGTAGCAAGTTTTGGGACAATCCCCCACCCTTCCCATTTTTGACTTTTTCGACACTACCGACCCTGTCATTTTTTTCAATTTTTACCCCTATGGAAAATCCTTCACAATTTTCACACAATGCCCTCACGGTGCTTGATTTTACACATTTTTCAATCGGCCCGCCCCTCTGGCCCCTTGTAGCAAGTTTTGGGACAATCCCCCACCCTTCCCATTTTTGACTTTTTCGACACTACCGGCCCTGTCGTTTTTTTCAATTTTTGGCCGCTTTGGAAAATCCTTCATAATTTTCACACAATGCCCTCACGGTGCTTGATTTTACAAATGTTTCATTCAGGCCGCCCCTCTGGCCCCTTGTAGCAAGTTTTGGGACAATCCCCCACCCTTCCCATTTTTGACTTTTTCGACACTACCGGCCCTGTCGTTTTTTTCAATTTTTGGCCGCTTTGGAAAATCCTTCACAATTTTCACACAATGCCCTCACGGTGCTTGATTTTACACATTTTTCATTCAGGCCGCCCCTCTGGCCCCTTGTAGCAAGTTTTGGGACAATCCCCCACCCTTCCCATTTTTGACTTTTTCGACACTACCGGCCCTGTCGTTTTTTTCAATTTTTGGCCGCTTTGTAAAATCCTTCACAATTTTCACACAATGCCCTCACGGTGCTTGATTTTACACATTTTTCATTCAGGCCGCCCCTCTGGCCCCTTGTAGCAAGTTTTGGGACAATCCCCCACCCTTCCCATTTTTGACTTTTTCGACACTACCGGCCCTGTCGTTTTTTTCAATTTTTGGCCGCTTTGGAAAATCCTTCACAATTTTCACACAATGCCCTCACGGTGCTTGATTTTACACATTTTTCATTCAGGCCGCCCCTCTGGCCCCTTGTAGCAAGTTTTGGGACAATCCCCCACCCTTCCCATTTTTGACTTTTTCGACACTACCGGCCCTGTCGTTTTTTTCCATTTTTGGCCGCTTTGGAAAATCCTTCATAATTTTCACACAATGCCCTCACGGTGCTTGATTTTACAAATTTTTCATTCAGGCCGCCCCTCTGGCCCCTTGTAGCAAGTTTTGGGACAATCCCCCACCCTTCCCATTTTTGACTTTTTCGACACTACCGGCCCTGTCATTTTTTTCCATTTTTGGCCGCTTTGTAAAATCCTTCACAATTTTCACACAATGCCCTCACGGTGCTTGATTTTACACATTTTTCATTCAGGCCGCCCCTCTGGCCCCTTGTAGCAAGTTTTGGGACAATCCCCCACCCTTCCCATTTTTGACTTTTTCGACACTACCGGCCCTGTCGTTTTTTTCAATTTTTGGCCGCTTTGGAAAATCCTTCACAATTTTCACACAATGCCCTCACGGTGCTTGATTTTACACATTTTTCATTCAGGCCGCCCCTCTGGCCCCTTGTAGCAAGTTTTGGGACAATCCCCCACCCTTCCCATTTTTGACTTTTTCGACACTACCGGCCCTGTCGTTTTTTTCCATTTTTGGCCGCTTTGGAAAATCCTTCATAATTTTCACACAATGCCCTCACGGTGCTTGATTTTACAAATTTTTCATTCAGGCCGCCCCTCTGGCCCCTTGTAGCAAGTTTTGGGACAATCCCCCACCCTTCCCATTTTTGACTTTTTCGACACTACCGGCCCTGTCATTTTTTTCCATTTTTGGCCGCTTTGGAAAATCCTTCACAATTTTCACACAATGCCCTCACGGTGCTTGATTTTACACATTTTTCATTCAGGCCGCCCCTCTGGCCCCTTGTAGCAAGTTTTGGGACAATCCCCCACCCTTCCCATTTTTGACTTTTTCGACACTACCGACCCTGTCATTTTTTTCAATTTTTACCCCTATGGAAAATCCTTCACAATTTTCACACAATGCCCTCACGGTGCTTGATTTTACACATTTTTCAATCAGGCCGCCCCTCTGGCCCCTTGTAGCAAGTTTTGGGACAATCCCCCACCCTTCCCATTTTTGAATTTTTCGACACTACCGGCCCTGTCGTTTTTTTCAATTTTTGGCCGCTTTGGAAAATCCTTCATAATTTTCACACAATGCCCTCACGGTGCTTGATTTTACAAATTTTTCATTCAGGCCGCCCCTCTGGCCCCTTGTAGCAAGTTTTGGGACAATCCCCCACCCTTCCCATTTTTGACTTTTTCGACACTACCGGCCCTGTCATTTTTTTCCATTTTTGGCCGCTTTGGAAAATCCTTCACAATTTTCACACAATGCCCTCACGGTGCTTGATTTTACACATTTTTCATTCAGGCCGCCCCTCTGGCCCCTTGTAGCAAGTTTTGGGACAATCCCCCACCCTTCCCATTTTTGACTTTTTCGACACTACCGACCCTGTCATTTTTTTCAATTTTTACCCCTATGGAAAATCCTTCACAATTTTCACACAATGCCCTCACGGTGCTTGATTTTACACATTTTTCAATCAGGCCGCCCCTCTGGCCCCTTGTAGCAAGTTTTGGGACAATCCCCCACCCTTCCCATTTTTGAATTTTTCGACACTACCGGCCCTGTCGTTTTTTTCAATTTTTGGCCGCTTTGGAAAATCCTTCATAATTTTCACACAATGCCCTCACGGTGCTTGATTTTACAAATTTTTCATTCAGGCCGCCCCTCTGGCCCCTTGTAGCAAGTTTTGGGACAATCCCCCACCCTTCCCATTTTTGAATTTTTCGACACTACCGGCCCTGTCGTTTTTTTCCATTTTTGGCCGCTTTGGAAAATCCTTCATAATTTTCACACAATGCCCTCACGGTGCTTGATTTTACAAATTTTTCATTCAGGCCGCCCCTCTGGCCCCTTGTAGCAAGTTTTGGGACAATCCCCCACCCTTCCCATTTTTGACTTTTTCGACACTACCGGCCCTGTCGTTTTTTTCAATTTTTGGCCGCTTTGGAAAATCCTTCATAATTTTCACACAATGCCCTCACGGTGCTTGATTTTACACATTTTTCATTCAGGCCGCCCCTCTGGCCCCTTGTAGCAAGTTTTGGGACAATCCCCCACCCTTCCCATTTTTGAATTTTTCGACACTACCGGCCCTGTCGTTTTTTTCAATTTTTGGCCGCTTTGGAAAATCCTTCATAATTTTCACACAATGCCCTCACGGTGCTTGATTTTACAAATTTTTCATTCAGGCCGCCCCTCTGGCCCCTTGTAGCAAGTTTTGGGACAATCCCCCACCCTTCCCATTTTTGACTTTTTCGACACTACCGGCCCTGTCGTTTTTTTCAATTTTTGGCCGCTTTGGAAAATCCTTCACAATTTTCACACAATGCCCTCACGGTGCTTGATTTTACACATTTTTCATTCAGGCCGCCCCTCTGGCCCCTTGTAGCAAGTTTTGGGACAATCCCCCACCCTTCCCATTTTTGACTTTTTCGACACTACCGACCCTGTCATTTTTTTCAATTTTTACCCCTATGGAAAATCCTTCACAATTTCCACACAATGCCTTCACGGTGCTTGATTTTACACATTTTTCAATCAGCCCGCCCCTCTGGCCCCTTGTAGCAAGTTTTGGGACAATCCCCCACCCTTCCCATTTTTGACTTTTTCGACACTACCGGCCCTGTCGTTTTTTTCAATTTTTGCCCGCTTTGGAAAATCCTTCAAAATTTTCACACAATGCCCTCACGGTGCTTGATTTTACACAATTTTCATTCAGGCCGCCCCTCTGGCCCCTTGTAGCAAGTTTTGGGACAATCCCCCACCCTTCCCATTTTTGACTTTTTCGACACTACCGACCCTGTCATTTTTTTCAATTTTTACCCCTATGGAAAATCCTTCACAATTTTCACACAATGCCCTCACGGTGCTTGATTTTACACATTTTTCAATCGGCCCGCCCCTCTGGCCCCTTGTAGCAAGTTTTGGGACAATCCCCCACCCTTCCCATTTTTGACTTTTTCGACACTACCGGCCCTGTCGTTTTTTTCAATTTTTGGCCGCTTTGGAAAATCCTTCATAATTTTCACACAATGCCCTCACGGTGCTTGATTTTACAAATGTTTCATTCAGGCCGCCCCTCTGGCCCCTTGTAGCAAGTTTTGGGACAATCCCCCACCCTTCCCATTTTTGACTTTTTCGACACTACCGGCCCTGTCGTTTTTTTCAATTTTTGGCCGCTTTGGAAAATCCTTCACAATTTTCACACAATGCCCTCACGGTGCTTGATTTTACACATTTTTCATTCAGGCCGCCCCTCTGGCCCCTTGTAGCAAGTTTTGGGACAATCCCCCACCCTTCCCATTTTTGACTTTTTCGACACTACCGGCCCTGTCGTTTTTTTCAATTTTTGGCCGCTTTGGAAAATCCTTCATAATTTTCACACAATGCCCTCACGGTGCTTGATTTTACACATTTTTCATTCAGGCCGCCCCTCTGGCCCCTTGTAGCAAGTTTTGGGACAATCCCCCACCATTCCCATTTTTGACTTTTTCGACACTACCGACCCTGTCATTTTTTTCAATTTTTACCCCTATGGAAAATCCTTCACAATTTTCACACAATGCCCTCACGGTGCTTGATTTTACACATTTTTCAATCAGGCCGCCCCTCTGGCCCCTTGTAGCAAGTTTTGGGACAATCCCCCACCCTTCCCATTTTTGAATTTTTCGACACTACCGGCCCTGTCGTTTTTTTCAATTTTTGGCCGCTTTGGAAAATCCTTCATAATTTTCACACAATGCCCTCACGGTGCTTGATTTTACAAATTTTTCATTCAGGCCGCCCCTCTGGCCCCTTGTAGCAAGTTTTGGGACAATCCCCCACCCTTCCCATTTTTGACTTTTTCGACACTACCGGCCCTGTCGTTTTTTTCAATTTTTGGCCGCTTTGGAAAATCCTTCACAATTTTCACACAATGCCCTCACGGTGCTTGATTTTACACATTTTTCATTCAGGCCGCCCCTCTGGCCCCTTGTAGCAAGTTTTGGGACAATCCCCCACCCTTCCCATTTTTGACTTTTTCGACACTACCGGCCCTGTCGTTTTTTTCAATTTTTGGCCGCTTTGGAAAATCCTTCACAATTTTCACACAATGCCCTCACGGTGCTTGATTTTACACATTTTTCATTCAGGCCGCCCCTCTGGCCCCTTGTAGCAAGTTTTGGGACAATCCCCCACCCTTCCCATTTTTGACTTTTTCGACACTACCGGCCCTGTCGTTTTTTTCCATTTTTGGCCGCTTTGGAAAATCCTTCATAATTTTCACACAATGCCCTCACGGTGCTTGATTTTACAAATTTTTCATTCAGGCCGCCCCTCTGGCCCCTTGTAGCAAGTTTTGGGACAATCCCCCACCCTTCCCATTTTTGACTTTTTCGACAATACCGGCCCTGTCGTTTTTTTCCATTTTTGGCCGCTTTGGAAAATCCTTCACAATTTTCACACAATGCCCTCACGGTGCTTGATTTTACACATTTTTCATTCAGGCCGCCCCTCTGGCCCCTTGTAGCAAGTTTTGGGACAATCCCCCACCCTTCCCATTTTTGACTTTTTCGACACTACCGACCCTGTCATTTTTTTCAATTTTTACCCCTATGGAAAATCCTTCACAATTTTCACACAATGCCCTCACGGTGCTTGATTTTACACATTTTTCAATCAGGCCGCCCCTCTGGCCCCTTGTAGCAAGTTTTGGGACAATCCCCCACCCTTCCCATTTTTGAATTTTTCGACACTACCGGCCCTGTCGTTTTTTTCAATTTTTGGCCGCTTTGGAAAATCCTTCATAATTTTCACACAATGCCCTCACGGTGCTTGATTTTACAAATTTTTCATTCAGGCCGCCCCTCTGGCCCCTTGTAGCAAGTTTTGGGACAATCCCCCACCCTTCCCATTTTTGACTTTTTCGACACTACCGGCCCTGTCGTTTTTTTCAATTTTTGGCCGCTTTGTAAAATCCTTCACAATTTTCACACAATGCCCTCACGGTGCTTGATTTTACACATTTTTCATTCAGGCCGCCCCTCTGGCCCCTTGTAGCAAGTTTTGGGACAATCCCCCACCCTTCCCATTTTTGACTTTTTCGACACTACCGGCCCTGTCATTTTTTTCCATTTTTGGCCGCTTTGGAAAATCCTTCACAATTTTCACACAATGCCCTCACGGTGCTTGATTTTACACATTTTTCATTCAGGCCGCCCCTCTGGCCCCTTGTAGCAAGTTTTGGGACAATCCCCCACCCTTCCCATTTTTGAATTTTTCGACACTACCGGCCCTGTCGTTTTTTTCCATTTTTGGCCGCTTTGGAAAATCCTTCACAATTTTCACACAATGCCCTCACGGTGCTTGATTTTACAAATTTTTCATTCAGGCCGCCCCTCTGGCCCCTTGTAGCAAGTTTTGGGACAATCCCCCACCCTTCCCATTTTTGACTTTTTCGACACTACCGGCCCTGTCGTTTTTTTCAATTTTTGGCCGCTTTGGAAAATCCTTCACAATTTTCACACAATGCCCTCACGGTGCTTGATTTTACACATTTTTCATTCAGGCCGCCCCTCTGGCCCCTTGTAGCAAGTTTTGGGACAATCCCCCACCCTTCCCATTTTTGAATTTTTCGACACTACCGGCCCTGTCGTTTTTTTCAATTTTTGGCCGCTTTGGAAAATCCTTCATAATTTTCACACAATGCCCTCACGGTGCTTGATTTTACAAATTTTTCATTCAGGCCGCCCCTCTGGCCCCTTGTAGCAAGTTTTGGGACAATCCCCCACCCTTCCCATTTTTGACTTTTTCGACACTACCGGCCCTGTCATTTTTTTCCATTTTTGGCCGCTTTGGAAAATCCTTCACAATTTTCACACAATGCCCTCACGGTGCTTGATTTTACACATTTTTCATTCAGGCCGCCCCTCTGGCCCCTTGTAGCAAGTTTTGGGACAATCCCCCACCCTTCCCATTTTTGACTTTTTCGACACTACCGACCCTGTCATTTTTTTCAATTTTTACCCCTATGGAAAATCCTTCACAATTTTCACACAATGCCCTCACGGTGCTTGATTTTACACATTTTTCAATCAGGCCGCCCCTCTGGCCCCTTGTAGCAAGTTTTGGGACAATCCCCCACCCTTCCCATTTTTGAATTTTTCGACACTACCGGCCCTGTCGTTTTTTTCAATTTTTGGCCGCTTTGGAAAATCCTTCATAATTTTCACACAATGCCCTCACGGTGCTTGATTTTACAAATTTTTCATTCAGGCCGCCCCTCTGGCCCCTTGTAGCAAGTTTTGGGACAATCCCCCACCCTTCCCATTTTTGACTTTTTCGACACTACCGGCCCTGTCATTTTTTTCCATTTTTGGCCGCTTTGGAAAATCCTTCACAATTTTCACACAATGCCCTCACGGTGCTTGATTTTACACATTTTTCAATCAGGCCGCCCCTCTGGCCCCTTGTAGCAAGTTTTGGGACAATCCCCCACCCTTCCCATTTTTGAATTTTTCGACACTACCGGCCCTGTCGTTTTTTTCAATTTTTGGCCGCTTTGGAAAATCCTTCATAATTTTCACACAATGCCCTCACGGTGCTTGATTTTACAAATTTTTCATTCAGGCCGCCCCTCTGGCCCCTTGTAGCAAGTTTTGGGACAATCCCCCACCCTTCCCATTTTTGAATTTTTCGACACTACCGGCCCTGTCGTTTTTTTCCATTTTTGGCCGCTTTGGAAAATCCTTCATAATTTTCACACAATGCCCTCACGGTGCTTGATTTTACAAATTTTTCATTCAGGCCGCCCCTCTGGCCCCTTGTAGCAAGTTTTGGGACAATCCCCCACCCTTCCCATTTTTGACTTTTTCGACACTACCGGCCCTGTCGTTTTTTTCAATTTTTGGCCGCTTTGGAAAATCCTTCATAATTTTCACACAATGCCCTCACGGTGCTTGATTTTACACATTTTTCATTCAGGCCGCCCCTCTGGCCCCTTGTAGCAAGTTTTGGGACAATCCCCCACCCTTCCCATTTTTGAATTTTTCGACACTACCGGCCCTGTCGTTTTTTTCAATTTTTGGCCGCTTTGGAAAATCCTTCATAATTTTCACACAATGCCCTCACGGTGCTTGATTTTACAAATTTTTCATTCAGGCCGCCCCTCTGGCCCCTTGTAGCAAGTTTTGGGACAATCCCCCACCCTTCCCATTTTTGACTTTTTCGACACTACCGGCCCTGTCGTTTTTTTCAATTTTTGGCCGCTTTGGAAAATCCTTCACAATTTTCACACAATGCCCTCACGGTGCTTGATTTTACACATTTTTCATTCAGGCCGCCCCTCTGGCCCCTTGTAGCAAGTTTTGGGACAATCCCCCACCCTTCCCATTTTTGACTTTTTCGACACTACCGACCCTGTCATTTTTTTCAATTTTTACCCCTATGGAAAATCCTTCACAATTTCCACACAATGCCTTCACGGTGCTTGATTTTACACATTTTTCAATCAGCCCGCCCCTCTGGCCCCTTGTAGCAAGTTTTGGGACAATCCCCCACCCTTCCCATTTTTGACTTTTTCGACACTACCGGCCCTGTCGTTTTTTTCAATTTTTGCCCGCTTTGGAAAATCCTTCAAAATTTTCACACAATGCCCTCACGGTGCTTGATTTTACACAATTTTCATTCAGGCCGCCCCTCTGGCCCCTTGTAGCAAGTTTTGGGACAATCCCCCACCCTTCCCATTTTTGACTTTTTCGACACTACCGACCCTGTCATTTTTTTCAATTTTTACCCCTATGGAAAATCCTTCACAATTTTCACACAATGCCCTCACGGTGCTTGATTTTACACATTTTTCAATCGGCCCGCCCCTCTGGCCCCTTGTAGCAAGTTTTGGGACAATCCCCCACCCTTCCCATTTTTGACTTTTTCGACACTACCGGCCCTGTCGTTTTTTTCAATTTTTGGCCGCTTTGGAAAATCCTTCATAATTTTCACACAATGCCCTCACGGTGCTTGATTTTACAAATGTTTCATTCAGGCCGCCCCTCTGGCCCCTTGTAGCAAGTTTTGGGACAATCCCCCACCCTTCCCATTTTTGACTTTTTCGACACTACCGGCCCTGTCGTTTTTTTCAATTTTTGGCCGCTTTGGAAAATCCTTCACAATTTTCACACAATGCCCTCACGGTGCTTGATTTTACACATTTTTCATTCAGGCCGCCCCTCTGGCCCCTTGTAGCAAGTTTTGGGACAATCCCCCACCCTTCCCATTTTTGACTTTTTCGACACTACCGGCCCTGTCGTTTTTTTCAATTTTTGGCCGCTTTGGAAAATCCTTCACAATTTTCACACAATGCCCTCACGGTGCTTGATTTTACACATTTTTCATTCAGGCCGCCCCTCTGGCCCCTTGTAGCAAGTTTTGGGACAATCCCCCACCCTTCCCATTTTTGACTTTTTCGACACTACCGGCCCTGTCATTTTTTTCCATTTTTGGCCGCTTTGGAAAATCCTTCATAATTTTCACACAATGCCCTCACGGTGCTTGATTTTACACATTTTTCATTCAGGCCGCCCCTCTGGCCCCTTGTAGCAAGTTTTGGGACAATCCCCCACCCTTCCCATTTTTGACTTTTTCGACACTACCGGCCCTGTCGTTTTTTTCAATTTTTGGCCGCTTTGGAAAATCCTTCACAATTTTCACACAATGCCCTCACGGTGCTTGATTTTACACATTTTTCATTCAGGCCGCCCCTCTGGCCCCTTGTAGCAAGTTTTGGGACAATCCCCCACCCTTCCCATTTTTGACTTTTTCGACACTACCGGCCCTGTCGTTTTTTTCAATTTTTGGCCGCTTTGGAAAATCCTTCATAATTTTCACACAATGCCCTCACGGTGCTTGATTTTACAAATTTTTCATTCAGGCCGCCCCTCTGGCCCCTTGTAGCAAGTTTTGGGACAATCCCCCACCCTTCCCATTTTTGACTTTTTCGACACTACCGACCCTGTCATTTTTTTCAATTTTTACCCCTATGGAAAATCCTTCACAATTTTCACACAATGCCCTCACGGTGCTTGATTTTACACATTTTTCAATCAGGCCGCCCCTCTGGCCCCTTGTAGCAAGTTTTGGGACAATCCCCCACCCTTCCCATTTTTGAATTTTTCGACACTACCGGCCCTGTCGTTTTTTTCAATTTTTGGCCGCTTTGGAAAATCCTTCATAATTTTCACACAATGCCCTCACGGTGCTTGATATTGCACATTTTTCATTCAGGCCGCCCCTCTGGCCCCTTGTAGCAAGTTTTGGGACAATCCCCCACCCTTCCCATTTTTGACTTTTTCGACACTACCGACCCTGTCATTTTTTTTCAATTTTTACCCCTATGGAAAATCCTTCACAATTTTCACACAATGCCCTCACGGTGCTTGATTTTACACATTTTTCAATCAGCCCGCCCCTCTGGCCCCTTGTAGCAAGTTTTGGGACAATCCCCCACCCTTCCCATTTTTGACTTTTTCGACACTACCGGCCCTGTTGTTTTTTTCAATTTTTGGCCGCTTTGGAAAATCCTTCATAATTTTCACACAATGCCCTCACGGTGCTTGATTTTACAAATTTTTCATTCAGGCCGCCCCTCTGGCCCCTTGTAGCAAGTTTTGGGACAATCCCCCACCCTTCCCATTTTTGACTTTTTCGACACTACCGGCCCTGTCGTTTTTTTCAATTTTTGGCCGCTTTGGAAAATCCTTCACAATTTTCACACAATGCCCTCACGGTGCTTGATTTTACACATTTTTCATTCAGGCCGCCCCTCTGGCCCCTTGTAGCAAGTTTTGGGACAATCCCCCACCCTTCCCATTTTTGACTTTTTCGACACTACCGACCCTGTCATTTTTTTCAATTTTTACCCCTATGGAAAATCCTTCACAATTTCCACACAATGCCTTCACGGTGCTTGATTTTACACATTTTTCAATCAGCCCGCCCCTCTGGCCCCTTGTAGCAAGTTTTGGGACAATCCCCCACCCTTCCCATTTTTGACTTTTTCGACACTACCGGCCCTGTCGTTTTTTTCAATTTTTGCCCGCTTTGGAAAATCCTTCATAATTTTCACACAATGCCCTCACGGTGCTTGATTTTACAAATTTTTCATTCAGGCCGCCCCTCTGGCCCCTTGTAGCAAGTTTTGGGACAATCCCCCACCCTTCCCATTTTTGAATTTTTCGACACTACCGGCCCTGTCGTTTTTTTCAATCTTTGGCCGCTTTGGAAAATCCTTCATAATTTTCACACAATGCCCTCACGGTGCTTGATTTTACAAATTTTTCATTCAGGCCGCCCCTCTGGCCCCTTGTAGCAAGTTTTGGGACAATCCCCCACCCTTCCCATTTTTGACTTTTTCGACACTACCGACCCTGTCGTTTTTTTCAATTTTTACCCCTATGGAAAATCCTTCACAATTTTCACACAATGCCTTCACGGTGCTTGATTTTACACATTTTTCAATCAGCCCGCCCCTCTGGCCCCTTGTAGCAAGTTTTGGGACAATCCCCCACCCTTCCCATTTTTGACTTTTTCGACACTACCGGCCCTGTCGTTTTTTTCAATTTTTGGCCGCTTTGGAAAATCCTTCACAATTTTCACACAATGCCCTCACGGTGCTTGATTTTACACATTTTTCATTCAGGCCGCCCCTCTGGCCCCTTGTAGCAAGTTTTGGGACAATCCCCCACCCTTCCCATTTTTGAATTTTTCGACACTACCGGCCCTGTCGTTTTTTTCAATTTTTGGCCGCTTTAGAAAATCCTTCACAATTTTCACACAATGCCCTCACGGTGCTTGATTTTACACATTTTTCATTCAGGCCGCCCCTCTGGCCCCTTGTAGCAAGTTTTGGGACAATCCCCCACCCTTCCCATTTTTGAATTTTTCGACACTACCGGCCCTGTCGTTTTTTTCAATTTTTGGCCGCTTTGGAAAATCCTTCACAATTTTCACACAATGCCCTCACGGTGCTTGATTTTACACATTTTTCATTCAGGCCGCCCCTCTGGCCCCTTGTAGCAAGTTTTGGGACAATCCCCCACCCTTCCCATTTTTGACTTTTTCGACACTACCGGCCCTGTCGTTTTTTTCAATTTTTGGCCGCTTTGGAAAATCCTTCATAATTTTCACACAATGCCCTCACGGTGCTTGATTTTACACATTTTTCAATCAGCCCGCCCCTCTGGCCCCTTGTAGCAAGTTTTGGGACAATCCCCCACCCTTCCCATTTTTGACTTTTTCGACACTACCGGCCCTGTCATTTTTTTCCATTTTTGGCCGCTTTGGAAAATCCTTCACAATTTTCACACAATGCCCTCACGGTGCTTGATTTTACACATTTTTCATTCAGGCCGCCCCTCTGGCCCCTTGTAGCAAGTTTTGGGACAATCCCCCACCCTTCCCATTTTTGACTTTTTCGACACTACCGACCCTGTCATTTTTTTCAATTTTTACCCCTATGGAAAATCCTTCACAATTTTCACACAATGCCCTCACGGTGCTTGATTTTACACATTTTTCAATCAGCCCGCCCCTCTGGCCCCTTGTAGCAAGTTTTGGGACAATCCCCCACCCTTCCCATTTTTGACTTTTTCGACACTACCGGCCCTGTCATTTTTTTTCATTTTTGGCCGCTTTGGAAAATCCTTCACAATTTTCACACAATGCCCTCACGGTGCTTGATTTTACACATTTTTCATTCAGGCCGCCCCTCTGGCCCCTTGTAGCAAGTTTTGGGACAATCCCCCACCCTTCCCATTTTTGACTTTTTCGACACTACCGACCCTGTCATTTTTTTCAATTTTTACCCCTATGGAAAATCCTTCACAATTTTCACACAATGCCTTCACGGTGCTTGATTTTACACATTTTTCAATCAGCGCGCCCCTCTGGCCCCTTGTAGCAAGTTTTGGGACAATCCCCCACCCTTCCCATTTTTGACTTGTTCGACACCAACGGCCCTGTCGTTTTTTTCAATTTTTGCCCGCTTTGGAAAATCCTTCAAAATTTTCACACAATGCCCTCACGGTGCTTGATTTTACACATTTTTCATTCAGGCCGCCCCTCTGGCCCCTTGTAGCAAGTTTTGGGACAATCCCCCACCCTTCCCATTTTTGACTTTTTCGACACTACCGACCCTGTCATTTTTTTCAATTTTTACCCCTATGGAAAATCCTTCACAATTTTCACACAATGCCTTCACGGTGCTTGATTTTACACATTTTTCAATCAGCCCGCCCCTCTGGCCCCTTGTAGCAAGTTTTGGGACAATCCCCCACCCTTCCCATTTTTGACTTTTTCGACACTACCGGCCCTGTCGTTTTTTTCAATTTTTGGCCGCTTTGGAAAATCCTTCACAATTTTCACACAATGCCCTCACGGTGCTTGATTTTACACATTTTTCAATCAGCCCGCCCCTCTGGCCCCTTGTAGCAAGTTTTGGGACAATCCCCCACCCTTCCCATTTTTGACTTTTTCGACACTACCGGCCCTGTCGTTTTTTTCAATTTTTGGCCGCTTTGGAAAATCCTTCATAATTTTCACACAATGCCCTCACGGTGCTTGATTTTACACATTTTTCATTCAGGCCGCCCCTCTGGCCCCTCGTAGCAAGTTTTGGGACAATCCCCCACCCTTCCCATATTTGAATTTTTCGACACTACCGGCCCTGTCGTTTTTTTCAATTTTTGCCCGCTTTGGAAAATCCTTCAAAATTTTCACACAATGCCCTCACGGTGCTTGATTTTACACATTTTTCAATCAGCCCGCCCCTCTGGCCCCTTGTAGCAAGTTTTGGGACAATCCCCCACCCTTCCCATTTTTGACTTTTTCGACACTACCGGCCCTGTCGTTTTTTTCAATTTTTGGCCGCTTTGGAAAATCCTTCACAATTTTCACACAATGCCCTCACGGTGCTTGATTTTACACATTTTTCAATCAGCCCGCCCCTCTGGCCCCTTGTAGCAAGTTTTGGGACAATCCCCCACCCTTCCCATTTTTGACTTTTTCGACACTACCGGCCCTGTCGTTTTTTTCAATTTTTGGCCGCTTTGGAAAATCCTTCATAATTTTCACACAATGCCCTCACGGTGCTTGATTTTACAAATTTTTCATTCAGGCCGCCCCTCTGGCCCCTTGTAGCAAGTTTTGGGACAATCCCCCACCCTTCCCATTTTTGACTTTTTCGACACTACCGGCCCTGTCGTTTTTTTCAATTTTTGGCCGCTTTGGAAAATCCTTCACAATTTTCACACAATGCCCTCACGGTGCTTGATTTTACACATTTTTCATTCAGGCCGCCCCTCTGGCCCCTTGTAGCAAGTTTTGGGACAATCCCCCACCCTTCCCATTTTTGAATTTTTCGACACTACCGGCCCTGTCGTTTTTTTCAATTTTTGGCCGCTTTGGAAAATCCTTCATAATTTTCACACAATGCCCTCACGGTGCTTGATTTTACAAATTTTTCATTCAGGCCGCCCCTCTGGCCCCTTGTAGCAAGTTTTGGGACAATCCCCCACCCTTCCCATTTTTGACTTTTTCGACACTACCGGCCCTGTCGTTTTTTTCAATTTTTGGCCGCTTTGGAAAATCCTTCACAATTTTCACACAATGCCCTCACGGTGCTTGATTTTACACATTTTTCATTCAGGCCGCCCCTCTGGCCCCTTGTAGCAAGTTTTGGGACAATCCCCCACCCTTCCCATTTTTGAATTTTTCGACACTACCGGCCCTGTCGTTTTTTTCAATTTTTGGCCGCTTTGGAAAATCCTTCACAATTTTCACACAATGCCCTCACGGTGCTTGATTTTACACATTTTTCATTCAGGCCGCCCCTTTGGCCCCTTGTAGCAAGTTTTGGGACAATCCCCCACCCTTCCCATTTTTGAATTTTTCGACACTACCGGCCCTGTCGTTTTTTTCAATTTTTGGCCGCTTTGGAAAATCCTTCACAATTTTCACACAATGCCCTCACGGTGCTTGATTTTACACATTTTTCAATCAGCCCGCCCCTCTGGCCCCTTGTAGCAAGTTTTGGGACAATCCCCCACCCTTCCCATTTTTGACTTTTTCGACACTACCGGCCCTGTCGTTTTTTTCAATTTTTGGCCGCTTTGGAAAATCCTTCACAATTTTCACACAATGCCCTCACGGTGCTTGATTTTACACATTTTTCAATCAGCCCGCCCCTCTGGCCCCTTGTAGCAAGTTTTGGGACAATCCCCCACCCTTCCCATTTTTGAATTTTTCGACACTACCGGCCCTGTCGTTTTTTTCAATTTTTGGCCGCTTTGGAAAATCCTTCACAATTTTCACACAATGCCCTCACGGTGCTTGATTTTACACATTTTTCATTCAGGCCGCCCCTCTGGCCCCTTGTAGCAAGTTTTGGGACAATCCCCCACCCTTCCCATTTTTGACTTTTTCGACACTACCGACCCTGTCATTTTTTTCAATTTTTACCCCTATGGAAAATCCTTCACAATTTCCACACAATGCCTTCACGGTGCTTGATTTTACACATTTTTCAATCAGCCCGCCCCTCTGGCCCCTTGTAGCAAGTTTTGGGACAATCCCCCACCCTTCCCATTTTTGACTTTTTCGACACTACCGGCCCTGTCGTTTTTTTCAATTTTTGGCCGCTTTGGAAAATCCTTCATAATTTTCACACAATGCCCTCACGGTGCTTGATTTTACACATTTTTCATTCAGGCCGCCCCTCTGGCCCCTTGTAGCAAGTTTTGGGACAATCCCCCACCCTTCCCATTTTTGACTTTTTCGACACTACCGGCCCTGTCATTTTTTTTCATTTTTGGCCGCTTTGGAAAATCCTTCACAATTTTCACACAATGCCCTCACGGTGCTTGATTTTACACATTTATCATTCAGGCCGCCCCTCTGGCCCCTTGTAGCAAGTTTTGGGACAATCCCCCACCCTTCCCATTTTTGACTTTTTCGACACTACCGACCCTGTCATTTTTTTCAATTTTTACCCCTATGGAAAATCCTTCACAATTTTCACACAATGCCTTCACGGTGCTTGATTTTACACATTTTTCAATCAGCGCGCCCCTCTGGCCCCTTGTAGCAAGTTTTGGGACAATCCCCCACCCTTCCCATTTTTGACTTTTTCGACACTACCGGCCCTGTCGTTTTTTTCAATTTTTGCCCGCTTTGGAAAATCCTTCAAAATTTTCACACAATGCCCTCACGGTGCTTGATTTTACACATTTTTCATTCAGGCCGCCCCTCTGGCCCCTTGTAGCAAGTTTTGGGACAATCCCCCACCCTTCCCATTTTTGACTTTTTCGACACTACCGACCCTGTCATTTTTTTCAATTTTTACCCCTATGGAAAATCCTTCACAATTTTCACACAATGCCTTCACGGTGCTTGATTTTACACATTTTTCAATCAGCCCGCCCCTCTGGCCCCTTGTAGCAAGTTTTGGGACAATCCCCCACCCTTCCCATTTTTGACTTTTTCGACACTACCGGCCCTGTCGTTTTTTTCAATTTTTGGCCGCTTTGGAAAATCCTTCACAATTTTCACACAATGCCCTCACGGTGCTTGATTTTACACATTTTTCAATCAGCCCGCCCCTCTGGCCCCTTGTAGCAAGTTTTGGGACAATCCCCCACCCTTCCCATTTTTGACTTTTTCGACACTACCGGCCCTGTCGTTTTTTTCAATTTTTGGCCGCTTTGGAAAATCCTTCATAATTTTCACACAATGCCCTCACGGTGCTTGATTTTACACATTTTTCATTCAGGCCGCCCCTCTGGCCCCTCGTAGCAAGTTTTGGGACAATCCCCCACCCTTCCCATATTTGAATTTTTCGACACTACCGGCCCTGTCGTTTTTTTCAATTTTTGCCCGCTTTGGAAAATCCTTCAAAATTTTCACACAATGCCCTCACGGTGCTTGATTTTACACATTTTTCAATCAGCCCGCCCCTCTGGCCCCTTGTTGCAAGTTTTGGGACAATCCCCCACCCTTCCCATTTTTGACTTTTTCGACACTACCGGCCCTGTCGTTTTTTTCAATTTTTGGCCGCTTTGGAAAATCCTTCACAATTTTCACACAATGCCCTCACGGTGCTTGATTTTACACATTTTTCAATCAGCCCGCCCCTCTGGCCCCTTGTAGCAAGTTTTGGGACAATCCCCCACCCTTCCCATTTTTGACTTTTTCGACACTACCGGCCCTGTCGTTTTTTTCAATTTTTGGCCGCTTTGGAAAATCCTTCATAATTTTCACACAATGCCCTCACGGTGCTTGATTTTACAAATTTTTCATTCAGGCCGCCCCTCTGGCCCCTTGTAGCAAGTTTTGGGACAATCCCCCACCCTTCCCATTTTTGACTTTTTCGACACTACCGGCCCTGTCGTTTTTTTCAATTTTTGGCCGCTTTGGAAAATCCTTCACAATTTTCACACAATGCCCTCACGGTGCTTGATTTTACACATTTTTCATTCAGGCCGCCCCTCTGGCCCCTTGTAGCAAGTTTTGGGACAATCCCCCACCCTTCCCATTTTTGAATTTTTCAACACTACCGGCCCTGTCGTTTTTTTCAATTTTTGGCCGCTTTGGAAAATCCTTCACAATTTTCACACAATGCCCTCACGGTGCTTGATTTTACACATTTTTCATTCAGGCCGCCCCTTTGGCCCCTTGTAGCAAGTTTTGGGACAATCCCCCACCCTTCCCATTTTTGAATTTTTCGACACTACCGGCCCTGTCGTTTTTTTCAATTTTTGGCCGCTTTGGAAAATCCTTCACAATTTTCACACAATGCCCTCACGGTGCTTGATTTTACACATTTTTCAATCAGCCCGCCCCTCTGGCCCCTTGTAGCAAGTTTTGGGACAATCCCCCACCCTTCCCATTTTTGACTTTTTCGACACTACCGGCCCTGTCGTTTTTTTCAATTTTTGGCCGCTTTGGAAAATCCTTCACAATTTTCACACAATGCCCTCACGGTGCTTGATTTTACACATTTTTCAATCAGCCCGCCCCTCTGGCCCCTTGTAGCAAGTTTTGGGACAATCCCCCACCCTTCCCATTTTTGAATTTTTCGACACTACCGGCCCTGTCGTTTTTTTCAATTTTTGGCCGCTTTGGAAAATCCTTCACAATTTTCACACAATGCCCTCACGGTGCTTGATTTTACACATTTTTCATTCAGGCCGCCCCTCTGGCCCCTTGTAGCAAGTTTTGGGACAATCCCCCACCCTTCCCATTTTTGACTTTTTCGACACTACCGACCCTGTCATTTTTTTCAATTTTTACCCCTATGGAAAATCCTTCACAATTTCCACACAATGCCTTCACGGTGCTTGATTTTACACATTTTTCAATCAGCCCGCCCCTCTGGCCCCTTGTAGCAAGTTTTGGGACAATCCCCCACCCTTCCCATTTTTGACTTTTTCGACACTACCGGCCCTGTCGTTTTTTTCAATTTTTGGCCGCTTTGGAAAATCCTTCATAATTTTCACACAATGCCCTCACGGTGCTTGATTTTACACATTTTTCATTCAGGCCGCCCCTCTGGCCCCTTGTAGCAAGTTTTGGGACAATCCCCCACCCTTCCCATTTTTGACTTTTTCGACACTACCGACCCTGTCATTTTTTTCAATTTTTGGCCGCTTTGGAAAATCCTTCACAATTTTCACACAATGCCCTCACGGTGCTTGATTTTACACATTTTTCATTCAGGCCGCCCCTCTGGCCCCTTGTAGCAAGTTTTGGGACAATCCCCCACCCTTCCCATTTTTGACTTTTTCGACACTACCGACCCTGTCATTTTTTTCAATTTTTACCCCTATGGAAAATCCTTCACAATTTTCACACAATGCCTTCACGGTGCTTGATTTTACACATTTTTCGATCAGCCCGCCCCTCTGGCCCCTTGTAGCAAGTTTTGGGACAATCCCCCACCCTTCCCATTTTTGACTTTTTCGACACTACCGGCCCTGTCGTTTTTTTCAATTTTTGGCCGCTTTGGAAAATCCTTCACAATTTTCACACAATGCCCTCACGGTGCTTGATTTTACACATTTTTCATTCAGGCCGCCCCTCTGGCCCCTTGTAGCAAGTTTTGGGACAATCCCCCACCCTTCCCATTTTTGAATTTTTCGACACTACCGGCCCTGTCGTTTTTTTCAATTTTTGGCCGCTTTGGAAAATCCTTCATAATTTTCACACAATGCCCTCACGGTGCTTGATTTTACAAATTTTTCATTCAGGCCGCCCCTCTGGCCCCTTGTAGCAAGTTTTGGGACAATCCCCCACCCTTCCCATTTTTGACTTTTTCGACACTACCGGCCCTGTGGTTTTTTTCAATTTTTGGCCGCTTTGGAAAATCCTTCACAATTTTCACACAATGCCCTCACGGTGCTTGATTTTACACATTTTTCATTCAGCCCGCCCCTCTGGCCCCTTGTAGCAAGTTTTGGGACAATCCCCCACCCTTCCCATTTTTGACTTTTTCGACACTACCGACCCTGTCATGTTTTTCAATTTTTACCCCTATGGAAAATCCTTCACAATTTTCACACAATGCCTTCACGGTGCTTGATTTTACACATTTTTCAATCAGCCCGCCCCTCTGGCCCCTTGTAGCAAGTTTTGGGACAATCCCCCACCCTTCCCATTTTTGACTTTTTCGACACTACCGGCCATGTCGTTTTTTTCAATTTTTGGCCGCTTTGGAAAATCCTTCACAATTTTCACACAATGCCCTCACGGTGCTTGATTTTACACATTTTTCATTCAGGCCGCCCCTCTGGCCCCTTGTAGCAAGTTTTGGGACAATCCCCCACCCTTCCCATTTTTGAATTTTTCGACACTACCGGCCCTGTCGTTTTTTTCAATTTTTGGCCGCTTTAGAAAATCCTTCATAATTTTCACACAATGCCCTCACGGTGCTTGATTTTACAAATTTTTCATTCAGGCCGCCCCTCTGGCCCCTTGTAGCAAGTTTTGGGACAATCCCCCACCCTTCCCATTTTTGAATTTTTCGACACTACCGGCCCTGTCGTTTTTTTCAATTTTTGGCCGCTTTGGAAAATCCTTCACAATTTTCACACAATGCCCTCACGGTGCTTGATTTTACACATTTTTCATTCAGGCCGCCCCTCTGGCCCCTTGTAGCAAGTTTTGGGACAATCCCCCACCCTTCCCATTTTTGAATTTTTCGACACTACCGGCCCTGTCGTTTTTTTCAATTTTTGGCCGCTTTGGAAAATCCTTCATAATTTTCACACAATGCCCTCACGGTGCTTGATTTTACACATTTTTCAATCAGCCCGCCCCTCTGGCCCCTTGTAGCAAGTTTTGGGACAATCCCCCACCCTTCCCATTTTTGACTTTTTCGACACTACCGACCCTGTCGTTTTTTTCAATTTTTACCCCTATGGAAAATCCTTCACAATTTTCACACAATGCCCTCACGGTGCTTGATTTTACAAATTTTTCAATCAGCCCGCCCCTCTGGCCCCTTGTAGCAAGTTTTGGGACAATCCCCCACCCTTCCCATTTTGACTTTTTCGACACTACCGGCCCTGTCATTTTTTTTCATTTTTGGCCGCTTTGGAAAATCCTTCACAATTTTCACACAATGCCCTCACGGTGCTTGATTTTACAAATTTTTCATTCAGGCCGCCCCTCTGGCCCCTTGTAGCAAGTTTTGGGACAATCCCCCACCCTTCCCATTTTTGACTTTTTCGACACTACCGACCCTGTCATTTTTTTTCAATTTTTACCCCTATGGAAAATCCTTCACAATTTTCACACAATGCCTTCACGGTGCTTGATTTTACACATTTTTCAATCAGCCCGCCCCTCTGGCCCCTTGTAGCAAGTTTTGGGACAATCCCCCACCCTTCCCATTTTTGACGTTTTCGACACTACCGGCCCTGTCGTTTTTTTCAATTTTTGCCCGCTTTGGAAAATCCTTAAAAATTTTCACACAATGCCCTCACGGTGCTTGATTTTACACATTTTTCATTCAGGCCGCCCCTCTGGCCCCTTGTAGCAAGTTTTGGGACAATCCCCCACCCTTCCCATTTTTGACTTTTTCGACACTACCGACCCTGTCATTTTTTTCAATTTTTGGCCGCTTTAGAAAATCCTTCATAATTTTCACACAATGCCCTCACGGTGCTTGATTTTACACATTTTTCAATCAGCCCGCCCCTCTGGCCCCTTGTAGCAAGTTTTGGGACAATCCCCCACCCTTCCCATTTTTGACTTTATCGACACTACCGGCCCTGTCGTTTTTTTCAATTTTTGGCCGCTTTGGAAAATCCTTCACAATTTTCACACAATGCCCTCACGGTGCTTGATTTTACAAATTTTTCATTCAGGCCGCCCCTCTGGCCCCTTGTAGCAAGTTTTGGGACAATCCCCCACCCTTCCCATTTTGACTTTTTCGACACTACCGGCCCTGTCATTTTTTTTCATTTTTGGCCGTTTTGGAAAATCCTTCACAATTTTCACACAATGCCCTCACGGTGCTTGATTTTACACATTTTTCATTCAGGCCGCCCCTCTGGCCCCTTGTAGCAAGTTTTGGGACAATCCCCCACCCTTCCCATTTTTGACTTTTTCGACACTACCGACCCTGTCATTTTTTTTCAATTTTTACCCCTATGGAAAATCCTTCACAATTTTCACACAATGCCTTCACGGTGCTTGATTTTACACATTTTTCAATCAGCCCGCCCCTCTGGCCCCTTGTAGCAAGTTTTGGGACAATCCCCCACCCTTCCCATTTTTGACTTTTTCGACACTACCGGCCCTGTCGTTTTTTTCAATTTTTGGCCGCTTTGGAAAATCCTTCACAATATTCACACAATGCCCTCACGGTGCTTGATTTTACAAATTTTTCATTCAGGCCGCCCCTCTGGCCCCTTGTAGCAAGTTTTGGGACAATCCCCCACCCTTCCCATTTTTGAATTTTTCGACACTACCGGCCCTGTCGTTTTTTTCAATTTTTGGCCGCTTTGGAAAATCCTTCATAATTTTCACACAATGCCCTCACGGTGCTTGATTTTACAAATTTTTCATTCAGGCCGCCCCTCTGGCCCCTTGTAGCAAGTTTTGGGACAATCCCCCACCCTTCCCATTTTTGACTTTTTCGACACTACCGGCCCTGTCGTTTTTTTCAATTTTTGGCCGCTTTGGAAAATCCTTCACAATTTTCACACAATGCCCTCACGGTGCTTGATTTTACACATTTTTCATTCAGGCCGCCCCTCTGGCCCCTTGTAGCAAGTTTTGGGACAATCCCCCACCCTTCCCATTTTTGAATTTTTCGACACTACCGGCCCTGTCGTTTTTTTCAATTTTTGGCCGCTTTGGAAAATCCTTCATAATTTTCACACAATGCCCTCACGGTGCTTGATTTTACAAATTTTTCATTCAGGCCGCCCCTCTGGCCCCTTGTAGCAAGTTTTGGGACAATCCCCCACCCTTCCCATTTTTGACTTTTTCGACACTACCGGCCCTGTCATTTTTTTCCATTTTTGGCCGCTTTGGAAAATCCTTCACAATTTTCACACAATGCCCTCACGGTGCTTGATTTTACACATTTTTCATTCAGGCCGCCCCTCTGGCCCCTTGTAGCAAGTTTTGGGACAATCCCCCACCCTTCCCATTTTTGACTTTTTCGACACTACCGACCCTGTCATTTTTTTCAATTTTTACCCCTATGGAAAATCCTTCACAATTTTCACACAATGCCCTCACGGTGCTTGATTTTACACATTTTTCAATCAGGCCGCCCCTCTGGCCCCTTGTAGCAAGTTTTGGGACAATCCCCCACCCTTCCCATTTTTGAATTTTTCGACACTACCGGCCCTGTCGTTTTTTTCAATTTTTGGCCGCTTTGGAAAATCCTTCATAATTTTCACACAATGCCCTCACGGTGCTTGATTTTACAAATTTTTCATTCAGGCCGCCCCTCTGGCCCCTTGTAGCAAGTTTTGGGACAATCCCCCACCCTTCCCATTTTTGACTTTTTCGACACTACCGACCCTGTCATTTTTTTTCAATTTTTACCCCTATGGAAAATCCTTCACAATTTTCACACAATGCCTTCACGGTGCTTGATTTTACACATTTTTCAATCAGCCCGCCCCTCTGGCCCCTTGTAGCAAGTTTTGGGACAATCCCCCACCCTTCCCATTTTTGACTTTTTCGACACTACCGGCCCTGTCGTTTTTTTCAATTTTTGGCCGCTTTGGAAAATCCTTCACAATTTTCACACAATGCCCTCACGGTGCTTGATTTTACACATTTTTCATTCAGGCCGCCCCTCTGGCCCCTTGTAGCAAGTTTTGGGACAATCCCCCACCCTTCCCATTTTTGACTTTTTCGACACTACCGGCCCTGTCGTTTTTTTCAATTTTTGGCCGCTTTGGAAAATCCTTCACAATTTTCACACAATGCCCTCACGGTGCTTGATTTTACACATTTTTCATTCAGGCCGCCCCTCTGGCCCCTTGTAGCAAGTTTTGGGACAATCCCCCACCCTTCCCATTTTTGAATTTTTCGACACTACCGGTCCTGTCGTTTTTTTCAATTTTTGGCCGCTTTGGAAAATCCTTCATAATTTTCACACAATGCCCTCACGGTGCTTGATTTTACAAATTTTTCATTCAGGCCGCCCCTCTGGCCCCTTGTAGCAAGTTTTGGGACAATCCCCCACCCTTCCCATTTTTGACTTTTTCGACACTACCGGCCCTGTCATTTTTTTCCATTTTTGGCCGCTTTGGAAAATCCTTCACAATTTTCACACAATGCCCTCACGGTGCTTGATTTTACAAATTTTTCATTCAGGCCGCCCCTCTGGCCCCTTGTAGCAAGTTTTGGGACAATCCCCCACCCTTCCCATTTTTGACTTTTTCGACACTACCGACCCTGTCATTTTTTTCAATTTTTACCCCTATGGAAAATCCTTCACAATTTTCACACAATGCCCTCACGGTGCTTGATTTTACACATTTTTCAATCAGGCCGCCCCTCTGGCCCCTTGTAGCAAGTTTTGGGACAATCCCCCACCCTTCCCATTTTTGAATTTTTCGACACTACCGGCCCTGTCGTTTTTTTCAATTTTTGGCCGCTTTGGAAAATCCTTCATAATTTTCACACAATGCCCTCACGGTGCTTGATTTTACAAATTTTTCATTCAGGCCGCCCCTCTGGCCCCTTGTAGCAAGTTTTGGGACAATCCCCCACCCTTCCCATTTTTGACTTTTTCGACACTACCGGCCCTGTCGTTTTTTTCAATTTTTGGCCGCTTTGTAAAATCCTTCACAATTTTCACACAATGCCCTCACGGTGCTTGATTTTACACATTTTTCATTCAGGCCGCCCCTCTGGCCCCTTGTAGCAAGTTTTGGGACAATCCCCCACCCTTCCCATTTTTGACTTTTTCGACACTACCGACCCTGTCATTTTTTTCAATTTTTACCCCTATGGAAAATCCTTCACAATTTTCACACAATGCCTTCACGGTGCTTGATTTTACACATTTTTCAATCAGCCCGCCCCTCTGGCCCCTTGTAGCAAGTTTTGGGACAATCCCCCACCCTTCCCATTTTTGAATTTTTCGACACTACCGGCCCTGTCGTTTTTTTCAATTTTTGGCCGCTTTGGAAAATCCTTCACAATTTTCACACAATGCCCTCACGGTGCTTGATTTTACACATTTTTCAATCAGCCCGCCCCTCTGGCCCCTTGTAGCAAGTTTTGGGACAATCCCCCACCCTTCCCATTTTGACTTTTTCGACACTACCGGCCCTGTCATTTTTTTTCATTTTTGGCCGCTTTGGAAAATCCTTCACAATTTTCACACAATGCCCTCACGGTGCTTGATTTTACACATTTTTCATTAAGGCCGCCCCTCTGGCCCCTTGTAGCAAGTTTTGGGACAATCCCCCACCCTTCCCATTTTTGACTTTTTCGACACTACCGACCCTGTCATTTTTTTTCAATTTATACCCCTATGGAAAATCCTTCACAATTTTCACACAATGCCTTCACGGTGCTTGATTTTACACATTTTTCAATCAGCCCGCCCCTCTGGCCCCTTGTAGCAAGTTTTGGGACAATCCCCCACCCTTCCCATTTTTGACTTTTTCGACACTACCGGCCCTGTCGTTTTTTTCAATTTTTGGCCGCTTTGGAAAATCCTTCACAATTTTCACACAATGCCCTCACGGTGCTTGATTTTACACATTTTTCATTCAGGCCGCCCCTCTGGCCCCTTGTAGCAAGTTTTGGGACAATCCCCCACCCTTCCCATTTTTGAATTTTTCGACACTACCGGCCCTGTCGTTTTTTTCAATTTTTGGCCGCTTTGGAAAATCCTTCATAATTTTCACACAATGCCCTCACGGTGCTTGATTTTACAAATTTTTCATTCAGGCCGCCCCTCTGGCCCCTTGTAGCAAGTTTTGGGACAATCCCCCACCCTTCCCATTTTTGACTTTTTCGACACTACCGGCCCTGTCATTTTTTTCCATTTTTGGCCGCTTTGGAAAATCCTTCACAATTTTCACACAATGCCCTCACGGTGCTTGATTTTACACATTTTTCATTCAGGCCGCCCCTCTGGCCCCTTGTAGCAAGTTTTGGGACAATCCCCCACCCTTCCCATTTTTGACTTTTTCGACACTACCGACCCTGTCATTTTTTTCAATTTTTACCCCTATGGAAAATCCTTCACAATTTTCACACAATGCCCTCACGGTGCTTGATTTTACACATTTTTCAATCAGGCCGCCCCTCTGGCCCCTTGTAGCAAGTTTTGGGACAATCCCCCACCCTTCCCATTTTTGAATTTTTCGACACTACCGGCCCTGTCATTTTTTTCCATTTTTGGCCGCTTTGGAAAATCCTTCACAATTTTCACACAATGCCCTCACGGTGCTTGATTTTACACATTTTTCATTCAGGCCGCCCCTCTGGCCCCTTGTAGCAAGTTTTGGGACAATCCCCCACCCTTCCCATTTTTGACTTTTTCGACACTACCGACCCTGTCATTTTTTTCAATTTTTACCCCTATGGAAAATCCTTCACAATTTTCACACAATGCCCTCACGGTGCTTGATTTTACACATTTTTCAATCAGCCCGCCCCTCTGGCCCCTTGTAGCAAGTTTTGGGACAATCCCCCACCCTTCCCATTTTTGACTTTTTCGACACTACCGGCCCTGTCGTTTTTTTCAATTTTTGGCCGCTTTGGAAAATCCTTCACAATTTTCACACAATGCCCTCACGGTGCTTGATTTTACACATTTTTCAATCAGCCCGCCCCTCTGGCCCCTTGTAGCAAGTTTTGGGACAATCCCCCACCCTTCCCATTTTTGACTTTTTCGACACTACCGGCCCTGTCGTTTTTTTCAATTTTTGGCCGCTTTGGAAAATCCTTCATAATTTTCACACAATGCCCTCACGGTGCTTGATTTTACAAATTTTTCATTCAGGCCGCCCCTCTGGCCCCTTGTAGCAAGTTTTGGGACAATCCCCCACCCTTCCCATTTTTGACTTTTTCGACACTACCGGCCCTGTCGTTTTTTTCAATTTTTGGCCGCTTTGGAAAATCCTTCACAATTTTCACACAATGCCCTCACGGTGCTTGATTTTACACATTTTTCATTCAGGCCGCCCCTCTGGCCCCTTGTAGCAAGTTTTGGGACAATCCCCCACCCTTCCCATTTTTGAATTTTTCGACACTACCGGCCCTGTCGTTTTTTTCAATTTTTGGCCGCTTTGGAAAATCCTTCACAATTTTCACACAATGCCCTCACGGTGCTTGATTTTACACATTTTTCATTCAGGCCGCCCCTTTGGCCCCTTGTAGCAAGTTTTGGGACAATCCCCCACCCTTCCCATTTTTGAATTTTTCGACACTACCGGCCCTGTCGTTTTTTTCAATTTTTGGCCGCTTTGGAAAATCCTTCACAATTTTCACACAATGCCCTCACGGTGCTTGATTTTACACATTTTTCAATCAGCCCGCCCCTCTGGCCCCTTGTAGCAAGTTTTGGGACAATCCCCCACCCTTCCCATTTTTGACTTTTTCGACACTACCGGCCCTGTCGTTTTTTTCAATTTTTGGCCGCTTTGGAAAATCCTTCACAATTTTCACACAATGCCCTCACGGTGCTTGATTTTACACATTTTTCAATCATCCCGCCCCTCTGGCCCCTTGTAGCAAGTTTTGGGACAATCCCCCACCCTTCCCATTTTTGAATTTTTCGACACTACCGGCCCTGTCGTTTTTTTCAATTTTTGGCCGCTTTGGAAAATCCTTCACAATTTTCACACAATGCCCTCACGGTGCTTGATTTTACACATTTTTCATTCAGGCCGCCCCTCTGGCCCCTTGTAGCAAGTTTTGGGACAATCCCCCACCCTTCCCATTTTTGACTTTTTCGACACTACCGACCCTGTCATTTTTTTCAATTTTTACCCCTATGGAAAATCCTTCACAATTTCCACACAATGCCTTCACGGTGCTTGATTTTACACATTTTTCAATCAGCCCGCCCCTCTGGCCCCTTGTAGCAAGTTTTGGGACAATCCCCCACCCTTCCCATTTTTGACTTTTTCGACACTACCGGCCCTGTCGTTTTTTTCAATTTTTGGCCGCTTTGGAAAATCCTTCATAATTTTCACACAATGCCCTCACGGTGCTTGATTTTACACATTTTTCATTCAGGCCGCCCCTCTGGCCCCTTGTAGCAAGTTTTGGGACAATCCCCCACCCTTCCCATTTTTGACTTTTTCGACACTACCGACCCTGTCATTTTTTTCAATTTTTGGCCGCTTTGGAAAATCCTTCACAATTTTCACACAATGCCCTCACGGTGCTTGATTTTACACATTTTTCATTCAGGCCGCCCCTCTGGCCCCTTGTAGCAAGTTTTGGGACAATCCCCCACCCTTCCCATTTTTGACTTTTTCGACACTACCGACCCTGTCATTTTTTTCAATTTTTACCCCTATGGAAAATCCTTCACAATTTTCACACAATGCCTTCACGGTGCTTGATTTTACACATTTTTCGATCAGCCCGCCCCTCTGGCCCCTTGTAGCAAGTTTTGGGACAATCCCCCACCCTTCCCATTTTTGACTTTTTCGACACTACCGGCCCTGTCGTTTTTTTCAATTTTTGGCCGCTTTGGAAAATCCTTCACAATTTTCACACAATGCCCTCACGGTGCTTGATTTTACACATTTTTCATTCAGGCCGCCCCTCTGGCCCCTTGTAGCAAGTTTTGGGACAATCCCCCACCCTTCCCATTTTTGAATTTTTCGACACTACCGGCCCTGTCGTTTTTTTCAATTTTTGGCCGCTTTGGAAAATCCTTCATAATTTTCACACAATGCCCTCACGGTGCTTGATTTTACAAATTTTTCATTCAGGCCGCCCCTCTGGCCCCTTGTAGCAAGTTTTGGGACAATCCCCCACCCTTCCCATTTTTGACTTTTTCGACACTACCGGCCCTGTGGTTTTTTTCAATTTTTGGCCGCTTTGGAAAATCCTTCACAATTTTCACACAATGCCCTCACGGTGCTTGATTTTACACATTTTTCATTCAGCCCGCCCCTCTGGCCCCTTGTAGCAAGTTTTGGGACAATCCCCCACCCTTCCCATTTTTGACTTTTTCGACACTACCGACCCTGTCATGTTTTTCAATTTTTACCCCTATGGAAAATCCTTCACAATTTTCACACAATGCCTTCACGGTGCTTGATTTTACACATTTTTCAATCAGCCCGCCCCTCTGGCCCCTTGTAGCAAGTTTTGGGACAATCCCCCACCCTTCCCATTTTTGACTTTTTCGACACTACCGGCCATGTCGTTTTTTTCAATTTTTGGCCGCTTTGGAAAATCCTTCACAATTTTCACACAATGCCCTCACGGTGCTTGATTTTACACATTTTTCATTCAGGCCGCCCCTCTGGCCCCTTGTAGCAAGTTTTGGGACAATCCCCCACCCTTCCCATTTTTGAATTTTTCGACACTACCGGCCCTGTCGTTTTTTTCAATTTTTGGCCGCTTTAGAAAATCCTTCATAATTTTCACACAATGCCCTCACGGTGCTTGATTTTACAAATTTTTCATTCAGGCCGCCCCTCTGGCCCCTTGTAGCAAGTTTTGGGACAATCCCCCACCCTTCCCATTTTTGAATTTTTCGACACTACCGGGGCCCTGTCGTTTTTTTCAATTTTTGGCCGCTTTGGAAAATCCTTCACAATTTTCACACAATGCCCTCACGGTGCTTGATTTTACACATTTTTCATTCAGGCCGCCCCTCTGGCCCCTTGTAGCAAGTTTTGGGACAATCCCCCACCCTTCCCATTTTTGAATTTTTCGACACTACCGGCCCTGTCGTTTTTTTCAATTTTTGGCCGCTTTGGAAAATCCTTCATAATTTTCACACAATGCCCTCACGGTGCTTGATTTTACACATTTTTCAATCAGCCCGCCCCTCTGGCCCCTTGTAGCAAGTTTTGGGACAATCCCCCACCCTTCCCATTTTTGACTTTTTCGACACTACCGACCCTGTCGTTTTTTTCAATTTTTACCCCTATGGAAAATCCTTCACAATTTTCACACAATGCCCTCACGGTGCTTGATTTTACAAATTTTTCAATCAGCCCGCCCCTCTGGCCCCTTGTAGCAAGTTTTGGGACAATCCCCCACCCTTCCCATTTTGACTTTTTCGACACTACCGGCCCTGTCATTTTTTTTCATTTTTGGCCGCTTTGGAAAATCCTTCACAATTTTCACACAATGCCCTCACGGTGCTTGATTTTACACATTTTTCATTCAGGCCGCCCCTCTGGCCCCTTGTAGCAAGTTTTGGGACAATCCCCCACCCTTCCCATTTTTGACTTTTTCGACACTACCGACCCTGTCATTTTTTTTCAATTTTTACCCCTATGGAAAATCCTTCACAATTTTCACACAATGCCTTCACGGTGCTTGATTTTACACATTTTTCAATCAGCCCGCCCCTCTGGCCCCTTGTAGCAAGTTTTGGGACAATCCCCCACCCTTCCCATTTTTGAATTTTTCGACACTACCGGCCCTGTCGTTTTTTTCAATTTTTGGCCGCTTTGGAAAATCCTTCATAATTTTCACACAATGCCCTCACGGTGCTTGATTTTACAAATTTTTCATTCAGGCCGCCCCTCTGGCCCCTTGTAGCAAGTTTTGGGACAATCCCCCACCCTTCCCATTTTTGACTTTTTCGACACTACCCGGCCCTGTCATTTTTTTCCATTTTTGGCCGCTTTGGAAAATCCTTCACAATTTTCACACAATGCCCTCACGGTGCTTGATTTTACACATTTTTCATTCAGGCCGCCCCTCTGGCCCCTTGTAGCAAGTTTTGGGACAATCCCCCACCCTTCCCATTTTTGACTTTTTCGACACTACCGACCCTGTCATTTTTTTCAATTTTTACCCCTATGGAAAATCCTTCACAATTTTCACACAATGCCCTCACGGTGCTTGATTTTACACATTTTTCAATCAGGCCGCCCCTCTGGCCCCTTGTAGCAAGTTTTGGGACAATCCCCCACCCTTCCCATTTTTGAATTTTTCGACACTACCGGCCCTGTCGTTTTTTTCAATTTTTGGCCGCTTTGGAAAATCCTTCATAATTTTCACACAATGCCCTCACGGTGCTTGATTTTACAAATTTTTCATTCAGGCCGCCCCTCTGGCCCCTTGTAGCAAGTTTTGGGACAATCCCCCACCCTTCCCATTTTTGACTTTTTCGACACTACCGACCCTGTCATTTTTTTTCAATTTTTACCCCTATGGAAAATCCTTCACAATTTTCACACAATGCCTTCACGGTGCTTGATTTTACACATTTTTCAATCAGCCCGCCCCTCTGGCCCCTTGTAGCAAGTTTTGGGACAATCCCCCACCCTTCCCATTTTTGACTTTTTCGACACTACCGGCCCTGTCGTTTTTTTCAATTTTTGGCCGCTTTGGAAAATCCTTCACAATTTTCACACAATGCCCTCACGGTGCTTGATTTTACACATTTTTCATTCAGGCCGCCCCTCTGGCCCCTTGTAGCAAGTTTTGGGACAATCCCCCACCCTTCCCATTTTTGACTTTTTCGACACTACCGGCCCTGTCGTTTTTTTCAATTTTTGGCCGCTTTGGAAAATCCTTCACAATTTTCACACAATGCCCTCACGGTGCTTGATTTTACACATTTTTCATTCAGGCCGCCCCTCTGGCCCCTTGTAGCAAGTTTTGGGACAATCCCCCACCCTTCCCATTTTTGAATTTTTCGACACTACCGGTCCTGTCGTTTTTTTCAATTTTTGGCCGCTTTGGAAAATCCTTCATAATTTTCACACAATGCCCTCACGGTGCTTGATTTTACAAATTTTTCATTCAGGCCGCCCCTCTGGCCCCTTGTAGCAAGTTTTGGGACAATCCCCCACCCTTCCCATTTTTGACTTTTTCGACACTACCGGCCCTGTCATTTTTTTCCATTTTTGGCCGCTTTGGAAAATCCTTCACAATTTTCACACAATGCCCTCACGGTGCTTGATTTTACAAATTTTTCATTCAGGCCGCCCCTCTGGCCCCTTGTAGCAAGTTTTGGGACAATCCCCCACCCTTCCCATTTTTGACTTTTTCGACACTACCGACCCTGTCATTTTTTTCAATTTTTACCCCTATGGAAAATCCTTCACAATTTTCACACAATGCCCTCACGGTGCTTGATTTTACACATTTTTCAATCAGGCCGCCCCTCTGGCCCCTTGTAGCAAGTTTTGGGACAATCCCCCACCCTTCCCATTTTTGAATTTTTCGACACTACCGGCCCTGTCGTTTTTTTCAATTTTTGGCCGCTTTGGAAAATCCTTCATAATTTTCACACAATGCCCTCACGGTGCTTGATTTTACAAATTTTTCATTCAGGCCGCCCCTCTGGCCCCTTGTAGCAAGTTTTGGGACAATCCCCCACCCTTCCCATTTTTGACTTTTTCGACACTACCGGCCCTGTCGTTTTTTTCAATTTTTGGCCGCTTTGTAAAATCCTTCACAATTTTCACACAATGCCCTCACGGTGCTTGATTTTACACATTTTTCATTCAGGCCGCCCCTCTGGCCCCTTGTAGCAAGTTTTGGGACAATCCCCCACCCTTCCCATTTTTGACTTTTTCGACACTACCGACCCTGTCATTTTTTTCAATTTTTAACCCTATGGAAAATCCTTCACAATTTTCACACAATGCCTTCACGGTGCTTGATTTTACACATTTTTCAATCAGCCCGCCCCTCTGGCCCCTTGTAGCAAGTTTTGGGACAATCCCCCACCCTTCCCATTTTTGAATTTTTCGACACTACCGGCCCTGTCGTTTTTTTCAATTTTTGGCCGCTTTGGAAAATCCTTCACAATTTTCACACAATGCCCTCACGGTGCTTGATTTTACACATTTTTCAATCAGCCCGCCCCTCTGGCCCCTTGTAGCAAGTTTTGGGACAATCCCCCACCCTTCCCATTTTGACTTTTTCGACACTACCGGCCCTGTCATTTTTTTTCATTTTTGGCCGCTTTGGAAAATCCTTCACAATTTTCACACAATGCCCTCACGGTGCTTGATTTTACACATTTTTCATTAAGGCCGCCCCTCTGGCCCCTTGTAGCAAGTTTTGGGACAATCCCCCACCCTTCCCATTTTTGACTTTTTCGACACTACCGACCCTGTCATTTTTTTTCAATTTATACCCCTATGGAAAATCCTTCACAATTTTCACACAATGCCTTCACGGTGCTTGATTTTACACATTTTTCAATCAGCCCGCCCCTCTGGCCCCTTGTAGCAAGTTTTGGGACAATCCCCCACCCTTCCCATTTTTGACTTTTTCGACACTACCGGCCCTGTCGTTTTTTTCAATTTTTGGCGGCTTTGGAAAATCCTTCACAATATTCACACAATGCCCTCACGGTGCTTGATTTTACAAATTTTTCATTCAGGCCGCCCCTCTGGCCCCTTGTAGCAAGTTTTGGGACAATCCCCCACCCTTCCCATTTTTGAATTTTTCGACACTACCGGCCCTGTCGTTTTTTTCAATTTTTGGCCGCTTTGGAAAATCCTTCATAATTTTCACACAATGCCCTCACGGTGCTTGATTTTACAAATTTTTCATTCAGGCCGCCCCTCTGGCCCCTTGTAGCAAGTTTTGGGACAATCCCCCACCCTTCCCATTTTTGACTTTTTCGACACTACCGGCCCTGTCGTTTTTTTCAATTTTTGGCCGCTTTGGAAAATCCTTCACAATTTTCACACAATGCCCTCACGGTGCTTGATTTTACACATTTTTCATTCAGGCCGCCCCTCTGGCCCCTTGTAGCAAGTTTTGGGACAATCCCCCACCCTTCCCATTTTTGAATTTTTCGACACTACCGGCCCTGTCGTTTTTTTCAATTTTTGGCCGCTTTGGAAAATCCTTCATAATTTTCACACAATGCCCTCACGGTGCTTGATTTTACAAATTTTTCATTCAGGCCGCCCCTCTGGCCCCTTGTAGCAAGTTTTGGGACAATCCCCCACCCTTCCCATTTTTGACTTTTTCGACACTACCGGCCCTGTCATTTTTTTCCATTTTTGGCCGCTTTGGAAAATCCTTCACAATTTTCACACAATGCCCTCACGGTGCTTGATTTTACACATTTTTCATTCAGGCCGCCCCTCTGGCCCCTTGTAGCAAGTTTTGGGACAATCCCCCACCCTTCCCATTTTTGACTTTTTCGACACTACCGACCCTGTCATTTTTTTCAATTTTTACCCCTATGGAAAATCCTTCACAATTTTCACACAATGCCCTCACGGTGCTTGATTTTACACATTTTTCAATCAGGCCGCCCCTCTGGCCCCTTGTAGCAAGTTTTGGGACAATCCCCCACCCTTCCCATTTTTGAATTTTTCGACACTACCGGCCCTGTCGTTTTTTTCAATTTTTGGCCGCTTTGGAAAATCCTTCATAATTTTCACACAATGCCCTCACGGTGCTTGATTTTACAAATTTTTCATTCAGGCCGCCCCTCTGGCCCCTTGTAGCAAGTTTTGGGACAATCCCCCACCCTTCCCATTTTTGACTTTTTCGACACTACCGACCCTGTCATTTTTTTTCAATTTTTACCCCTATGGAAAATCCTTCACAATTTTCACACAATGCCTTCACGGTGCTTGATTTTACACATTTTTCAATCAGCCCGCCCCTCTGGCCCCTTGTAGCAAGTTTTGGGACAATCCCCCACCCTTCCCATTTTTGACTTTTTCGACACTACCGGCCCTGTCGTTTTTTTCAATTTTTGGCCGCTTTGGAAAATCCTTCACAATTTTCACACAATGCCCTCACGGTGCTTGATTTTACACATTTTTCATTCAGGCCGCCCCTCTGGCCCCTTGTAGCAAGTTTTGGGACAATCCCCCACCCTTCCCATTTTTGACTTTTTCGACACTACCGGCCCTGTCGTTTTTTTCAATTTTTGGCCGCTTTGGAAAATCCTTCATAATTTTCACACAATGCCCTCACGGTGCTTGATTTTACAAATTTTTCATTCAGGCCGCCCCTCTGGCCCCTTGTAGCAAGTTTTGGGACAATCCCCCACCCTTCCCATTTTTGACTTTTTCGACACTACCGGCCCTGTCATTTTTTTCCATTTTTGGCCGCTTTGGAAAATCCTTCACAATTTTCACACAATGCCCTCACGGTGCTTGATTTTACACATTTTTCATTCAGGCCGCCCCTCTGGCCCCTTGTAGCAAGTTTTGGGACAATCCCCCACCCTTCCCATTTTTGACTTTTTCGACACTACCGGCCCTGTCGTTTTTTTCAATTTTTGGCCGCTTTGGAAAATCCTTCATAATTTTCACACAATGCCCTCACGGTGCTTGATTTTACAAATTTTTCATTCAGGCCGCCCCTCTGGCCCCTTGTAGCAAGTTTTGGGACAATCCCCCACCCTTCCCATTTTTGACTTTTTCGACACTACCGGCCCTGTCATTTTTTTCCATTTTTGGCCGCTTTGGAAAATCCTTCACAATTTTCACACAATGCCCTCACGGTGCTTGATTTTACACATTTTTCATTCAGGCCGCCCCTCTGGCCCCTTGTAGCAAGTTTTGGGACAATCCCCCACCCTTCCCATTTTTGACTTTTTCGACACTACCGACCCTGTCATTTTTTTCAATTTTTACCCCTATGGAAAATCCTTCACAATTTTCACACAATGCCTTCACGGTGCTTGATTTTACACATTTTTCAATCAGGCCGCCCCTCTGGCCCCTTGTAGCAAGTTTTGGGACAATCCCCCACCCTTCCCATTTTTGAATTTTTCGACACTACCGGCCCTGTCGTTTTTTTCAATTTTTGGCCGCTTTGGAAAATCCTTCATAATTTTCACACAATGCCCTCACGGTGCTTGATTTTACAAATTTTTCATTCAGGCCGCCCCTCTGGCCCCTTGTAGCAAGTTTTGGGACAATCCCCCACCCTTCCCATTTTTGACTTTTTCGACACTACCGGCCCTGTCGTTTTTTTCAATTTTTGGCCGCTTTGTAAAATCCTTCACAATTTTCACACAATGCCCTCACGGTGCTTGATTTTACACATTTTTCATTCAGGCCGCCCCTCTGGCCCCTTGTAGCAAGTTTTGGGACAATCCCCCACCCTTCCCATTTTTGACTTTTTCGACACTACCGACCCTGTCATTTTTTTCAATTTTTACCCCTATGGAAAATCCTTCACAATTTTCACACAATGCCTTCACGGTGCTTGATTTTACACATTTTTCAATCAGCCCGCCCCTCTGGCCCCTTGTAGCAAGTTTTGGGACAATCCCCCACCCTTCCCATTTTTGAATTTTTCGACACTACCGGCCCTGTCGTTTTTTTCAATTTTTGGCCGCTTTGGAAAATCCTTAAAAATTTTCACACAATGCCCTCACGGTGCTTGATTTTACAAATTTTTCATTCAGGCCGCCCCTCTGGCCCCTTGTAGCAAGTTTTGGGACAATCCCCCACCCTTCCCATTTTTGACTTTTTCGACACTACCGGCCCTGTCGTTTTTTTCAATTTTTGGCCGCTTTGGAAAATCCTTCACAATTTTCACACAATGCCCTCACGGTGCTTGATTTTACACATTTTTCATTCAGGCCGCCCCTCTGGCCCCTTGTAGCAAGTTTTGGGACAATCCCCCACCCTTCCCATTTTTGACTTTTTCGACACTACCGGCCCTGTCGTTTTTTTCAATTTTTGGCCGCTTTGGAAAATCCTTCATAATTTTCACACAATGCCCTCACGGTGCTTGATTTTACAAATTTTTCATTCAGGCCGCCCCTCTGGCCCCTTGTAGCAAGTTTTGGGACAATCCCCCACCCTTCCCATTTTTGACTTTTTCGACACTACCGGCCCTGTCATTTTTTTCCATTTTTGGCCGCTTTGGAAAATCCTTCACAATTTTCACACAATGCCCTCACGGTGCTTGATTTTACACATTTTTCATTCAGGCCGCCCCTCTGGCCCCTTGTAGCAAGTTTTGGGACAATCCCCCACCCTTCCCATTTTTGACTTTTTCGACACTACCGACCCTGTCATTTTTTTCAATTTTTACCCCTATGGAAAATCCTTCACAATTTTCACACAATGCCTTCACGGTGCTTGATTTTACACATTTTTCAATCAGCCCGCCCCTCTGGCCCCTTGTAGCAAGTTTTGGGACAATCCCCCACCCTTCCCATTTTTGAATTTTTCGACACTACCGGCCCTGTCGTTTTTTTCAATTTTTGGCCGCTTTGGAAAATCCTTCATAATTTTCACACAATGCCCTCACGGTGCTTGATTTTACAAATTTTTCATTCAGGCCGCCCCTCTGGCCCCTTGTAGCAAGTTTTGGGACAATCCCCCACCCTTCCCATTTTTGACTTTTTCGACACTACCGGCCCTGTCGTTTTTTTCAATTTTTGGCCGCTTTGGAAAATCCTTCACAATTTTCACACAATGCCCTCACGGTGCTTGATTTTACACATTTTTCATTCAGGCCGCCCCTCTGGCCCCTTGTAGCAAGTTTTGGGACAATCCCCCACCCTTCCCATTTTTGACTTTTTCGACACTACCGACCCTGTCATTTTTTTCAATTTTTACCCCTATGGAAAATCCTTCACAATTTTCACACAATGCCCTCACGGTGCTTGATTTTACACATTTTTCAATCAGGCCGCCCCTCTGGCCCCTTGTAGCAAGTTTTGGGACAATCCCCCACCCTTCCCAATTTTTTTTTTTAAACCCTTCAATTTTTGGCCGCTTTGGAAAATCCTTCACAATTTTCACACAATGCCCTCACGGTGCTTGATTTTACACATTTTTCATTCAGGCCGCCCCTCTGGCCCCTTGTAGCAAGTTTTGGGACAATCCCCCACCCTTCCCATTTTTGACTTTTTCGACACTACCGACCCTGTCATTTTTTTCAATTTTTACCCCTATGGAAAATCCTTCACAATTTTCACACAATGCCCTCACGGTGCTTGATTTTACACATTTTTCAATCAGGCCGCCCCTCTGGCCCCTTGTAGCAAGTTTTGGGACAATCCCCCACCCTTCCCATTTTTGAATTTTTCGACACTACCGGCCCTGTCGTTTTTTTCAATTTTTGGCCGCTTTGGAAAATCCTTCATAATTTTCACACAATGCCCTCACGGTGCTTGATTTTACAAATTTTTCATTCAGGCCGCCCCTCTGGCCCCTTGTAGCAAGTTTTGGGACAATCCCCCACCCTTCCCATTTTTGACTTTTTCGACACTACCGACCCTGTCATTTTTTTCAATTTTTACCCCTATGGAAAATCCTTCACAATTTTCACACAATGCCTTCACGGTGCTTGATTTTACACATTTTTCAATCAGCGCGCCCCTCTGGCCCCTTGTAGCAAGTTTTGGGACAATCCCCCACCCTTCCCATTTTTGACTTTTTCGACACTACCGGCCCTGTCGTTTTTTTCAATTTTTGGCCGCTTTGGAAAATCCTTCACAATTTTCACACAATGCCCTCACGGTGCTTGATTTTACACATTTTTCATTCAGGCCGCCCCTCTGGCCCCTTGTAGCAAGTTTTGGGACAATCCCCCACCCTTCCCATTTTTGACTTTTTCGACACTACCGACCCGGTCATTTTTTTCAATTTTTACCCCTATGGAAAATCCTTCACAATTTCCACACAATGCCTTCACGGTGCTTGATTTTACACATTTTTCAATCAGCGCGCCCCTCTGGCCCCTTGTAGCAAGTTTTGGGACAATCCCCCACCCTTCCCATTTTTGACTTTTTCGACACTACCGGCCCTGTCGTTTTTTTCAATTTTTGGCCGCTTTGGAAAATCCTTCACAATTTTCACACAATGCCCTCACGGTGCTTGATTTTACACATTTTTCATTCAGGCCGCCCCTCTGGCCCCTTGTAGCAAGTTTTGGGACAATCCCCCACCCTTCCCATTTTTGACTTTTTCGACACTACCGACCCTGTCGTTTTTTTCAATTTTTACCCCTATGGAAAATCCTTCACAATTTCCACACAATGCCTTCACGGTGCTTGATTTTACACATTTTTCAATCAGCCCGCCCCTCTGGCCCCTTGTAGCAAGTTTTGGGACAATCCCCCACCCTTCCCATTTTTGACTTTTTCGACACTACCGGCCCTGTCGTTTTTTTCAATTTTTGCCCGCTTTGGAAAATCCTTCAAAATTTTCACACAATGCCCTCACGGTGCTTGATTTTACACATTTTTCATTCAGGCCGCCCCTCTGGCCCCTTGTAGCAAGTTTTGGGACAATCCCCCACCCTTCCCATTTTTGACTTTTTCGACACTACCGACCCTGTCATTTTTTTCAATTTTTACCCCTATGGAAAATCCTTCACAATTTTCACACAATGCCCTCACGGTGCTTGATTTTACACATTTTTCAATCAGCCCGCCCCTCTGGCCCCTTGTAGCAAGTTTTGGGACAATCCCCCACCCTTCCCATTTTTGACTTTTTCGACACTACCGGCCCTGTCGTTTTTTTCAATTTTTGGCCGCTTTGGAAAATCCTTCATAATTTTCACACAATGCCCTCACGGTGCTTGATTTTACAAATTTTTCATTCAGGCCGCCCCTCTGGCCCCTTGTAGCAAGTTTTGGGACAATCCCCCACCCTTCCCATTTTTGACTTTTTCGACACTACCGGCCCTGTCGTTTTTTTCAATTTTTGGCCGCTTTGGAAAATCCTTCACAATTTTCACACAATGCCCTCACGGTGCTTGATTTTACACATTTTTCATTCAGGCCGCCCCTCTGGCCCCTTGTAGCAAGTTTTGGGACAATCCCCCACCCTTCCCATTTTTGACTTTTTCGACACTACCGACCCTGTCATTTTTTTCAATTTTTACCCCTATGGAAAATCCTTCACAATTTCCACACAATGCCTTCACGGTGCTTGATTTTACACATTTTTCAATCAGCCCGCCCCTCTGGCCCCTTGTAGCCGGCCCTGTCGTTTTTTTCAATTTTTGCCCGCTTTGGAAAATCCTTCAAAATTTTCACACAATGCCCTCACGGTGCTTGATTTTACACATTTTTCATTCAGGCCGCCCCTCTGGCCCCTTGTAGCAAGTTTTGGGACAATCCCCCACCCTTCCCATTTTTGACTTTTTGGACACTACCGACCCTGTCATTTTTTTCAATTTTTGGCCGCTTTGGAAAATCCTTCATAATTTTCACACAATGCCCTCACGGTGCTTGATTTTACAAATTTTTCATTCAGGCCGCCCCTCTGGCCCCTTGTAGCAAGTTTTGGGACAATCCCCCACCCTTCCCATTTTTGACTTTTTCGACACTACCGGCCCTGTCGTTTTTTTCAATTTTTGGCCGCTTTGGAAAATCCTTCACAATTTTCACACAATGCCCTCACGGTGCTTGATTTTACACATTTTTCATTCAGGCCGCCCCTCTGGCCCCTTGTAGCAAGTTTTGGGACAATCCCCCACCCTTCCCATTTTTGACTTTTTCGACACTACCGACCCTGTCATTTTTTTCAATTTTTACCCCTATGGAAAATCCTTCACAATTTCCACACAATGCCTTCACGGTGCTTGATTTTACACATTTTTCAATCAGCCCGCCCCTCTGGCCCCTTGTAGCAAGTTTTGGGACAATCCCCCACCCTTCCCATTTTTGACTTTTTCGACACTACCGGCCCTGTCGTTTTTTTCAATTTTTGCCCGCTTTGGAAAATCCTTCAAAATTTTCACACAATGCCCTCACGGTGCTTGATTTTACACATTTTTCATTCAGGCCGCCCCTCTGGCCCCTTGTAGCAAGTTTTGGGACAATCCCCCACCCTTCCCATTTTTGACTTTATCGACACTACCGACCCTGTCATTTTTTTCAATTTTTACCCCTATGGAAAATCCTTCACAATTTTCACACAATGCCCTCACGGTGCTTGATTTTACACATTTTTCAATCAGCCCGCCCCTCTGGCCCCTTGTAGCAAGTTTTGGGACAATCCCCCACCCTTCCCATTTTTGACTTTTTCGACACTACCGGCCCTGTCGTTTTTTTCAATTTTTGGCCGCTTTGGAAAATCCTTCATAATTTTCACACAATGCCCTCACGGTGCTTGATTTTACAAATTTTTCATTCAGGCCGCCCCTCTGGCCCCTTGTAGCAAGTTTTGGGACAATCCCCCACCCTTCCCATTTTTGACTTTTTCGACACTACCGGCCCTGTCGTTTTTTTCAATTTTTGGCCGCTTTGGAAAATCCTTCACAATTTTCACACAATGCCCTCACGGTGCTTGATTTTACACATTTTTCATTCAGGCCGCCCCTCTGGCCCCTTGTAGCAAGTTTTGGGACAATCCCCCACCCTTCCCATTTTTGACTTTTTCGACACTACCGACCCTGTCATTTTTTTCAATTTTTACCCCTATGGAAAATCCTTCACAATTTCCACACAATGCCTTCACGGTGCTTGATTTTACACATTTTTCAATCAGCCCGCCCCTCTGGCCCCTTGTAGCAAGTTTTGGGACAATCCCCCACCCTTCCCATTTTTGACTTTTTCGACACTACCGGCCCTGTCGTTTTTTTCAATTTTTGCCCGCTTTGGAAAATCCTTCAAAATTTTCACACAATGCCCTCACGGTGCTTGATTTTACACATTTTTCATTCAGGCCGCCCCTCTGGCCCCTTGTAGCAAGTTTTGGGACAATCCCCCACCCTTCCCATTTTTGACTTTTTCGACACTACCGACCCTGTCATTTTTTTCAATTTTTACCCCTATGGAAAATCCTTCACAATTTTCACACAATGCCCTCACGGTGCTTGATTTTACACATTTTTCAATCAGCCCGCCCCTCTGGCCCCTTGTAGCAAGTTTTGGGACAATCCCCCACCCTTCCCATTTTTGACTTTTTCGACACTACCGGCCCTGTCATTTTTTTCAATTTTTGGCCGCTTTGGAAAATCCTTCATAATTTTCACACAATGCCCTCACGGTGCTTGATTTTACACATTTTTCATTCAGGCCGCCCCTCTGGCCCCTTGTAGCAAGTTTTGGGACAATCCCCCACCCTTCCCATTTTTGACTTTATCGACACTACCGGCCCTGTCGTTTTTTTCAATTTTTGGCCGCTTTGGAAAATCCTTCACAATTTTCACACAATGCCCTCACGGTGCTTGATTTTACAAATTTTTCATTCAGGCCGCCCCTCTGGCCCCTTGTAGCAAGTTTTGGGACAATCCCCCACCCTTCCCATTTTGACTTTTTCGACACTACCGGCCCTGTCATTTTTTTTCATTTTTGGCCGTTTTGGAAAATCCTTCACAATTTTCACACAATGCCCTCACGGTGCTTGATTTTACACATTTTTCATTCAGGCCGCCCCTCTGGCCCCTTGTAGCAAGTTTTGGGACAATCCCCCACCCTTCCCATTTTTGACTTTTTCGACACTACCGACCCTGTCATTTTTTTTCAATTTTTACCCCTATGGAAAATCCTTCACAATTTTCACACAATGCCTTCACGGTGCTTGATTTTACACATTTTTCAATCAGCCCGCCCCTCTGGCCCCTTGTAGCAAGTTTTGGGACAATCCCCCACCCTTCCCATTTTTGACTTTTTCGACACTACCGGCCCTGTCGTTTTTTTCAATTTTTGGCCGCTTTGGAAAATCCTTCACAATATTCACACAATGCCCTCACGGTGCTTGATTTTACAAATTTTTCATTCAGGCCGCCCCTCTGGCCCCTTGTAGCAAGTTTTGGGACAATCCCCCACCCTTCCCATTTTTGAATTTTTCGACACTACCGGCCCTGTCGTTTTTTTCAATTTTTGGCCGCTTTGGAAAATCCTTCATAATTTTCACACAATGCCCTCACGGTGCTTGATTTTACAAATTTTTCATTCAGGCCGCCCCTCTGGCCCCTTGTAGCAAGTTTTGGGACAATCCCCCACCCTTCCCATTTTTGACTTTTTCGACACTACCGGCCCTGTCGTTTTTTTCAATTTTTGGCCGCTTTGGAAAATCCTTCACAATTTTCACACAATGCCCTCACGGTGCTTGATTTTACACATTTTTCATTCAGGCCGCCCCTCTGGCCCCTTGTAGCAAGTTTTGGGACAATCCCCCACCCTTCCCATTTTTGAATTTTTCGACACTACCGGCCCTGTCGTTTTTTTCAATTTTTGGCCGCTTTGGAAAATCCTTCATAATTTTCACACAATGCCCTCACGGTGCTTGATTTTACACATTTTTCATTCAGGCCGCCCCTCTGGCCCCTTGTAGCAAGTTTTGGGACAATCCCCCACCCTTCCCATTTTTGACTTTTTCGACACTACCGGCCCTGTCATTTTTTTCCATTTTTGGCCGCTTTGGAAAATCCTTCACAATTTTCACACAATGCCCTCACGGTGCTTGATTTTACACATTTTTCATTCAGGCCGCCCCTCTGGCCCCTTGTAGCAAGTTTTGGGACAATCCCCCACCCTTCCCATTTTTGACTTTTTCGACACTACCGACCCTGTCATTTTTTTCAATTTTTACCCCTATGGAAAATCCTTCACAATTTTCACACAATGCCCTCACGGTGCTTGATTTTACACATTTTTCATTCAGGCCGCCCCTCTGGCCCCTTGTAGCAAGTTTTGGGACAATCCCCCACCCTTCCCATTTTTGAATTTTTCGACACTACCGGCCCTGTCGTTTTTTTCAATTTTTGGCCGCTTTGGAAAATCCTTCATAATTTTCACACAATGCCCTCACGGTGCTTGATTTTACAAATTTTTCATTCAGGCCGCCCCTCTGGCCCCTTGTAGCAAGTTTTGGGACAATCCCCCACCCTTCCCATTTTTGACTTTTTCGACACTACCGGCCCTGTCGTTTTTTTCAATTTTTGGCCGCTTTGGAAAATCCTTCACAATTTTCACACAATGCCCTCACGGTGCTTGATTTTACACATTTTTCATTCAGGCCGCCCCTCTGGCCCCTTGTAGCAAGTTTTGGGACAATCCCCCACCCTTCCCATTTTTGACTTTTTCGACACTACCGACCCTGTCATTTTTTTCAATTTTTACCCCTATGGAAAATCCTTCACAATTTCCACACAATGCCTTCACGGTGCTTGATTTTACACATTTTTCAATCAGCCCGCCCCTCTGGCCCCTTGTAGCCGGCCCTGTCGTTTTTTTCAATTTTTGCCCGCTTTGGAAAATCCTTCAAAATTTTCACACAATGCCCTCACGGTGCTTGATTTTACACATTTTTCATTCAGGCCGCCCCTCTGGCCCCTTGTAGCAAGTTTTGGGACAATCCCCCACCCTTCCCATTTTTGACTTTTTGGACACTACCGACCCTGTCATTTTTTTCAATTTTTGGCCGCTTTGGAAAATCCTTCATAATTTTCACACAATGCCCTCACGGTGCTTGATTTTACAAATTTTTCATTCAGGCCGCCCCTCTGGCCCCTTGTAGCAAGTTTTGGGACAATCCCCCACCCTTCCCATTTTTGACTTTTTCGACACTACCGGCCCTGTCGTTTTTTTCAATTTTTGGCCGCTTTGGAAAATCCTTCACAATTTTCACACAATGCCCTCACGGTGCTTGATTTTACACATTTTTCATTCAGGCCGCCCCTCTGGCCCCTTGTAGCAAGTTTTGGGACAATCCCCCACCCTTCCCATTTTTGACTTTTTCGACACTACCGACCCTGTCATTTTTTTCAATTTTTACCCCTATGGAAAATCCTTCACAATTTCCACACAATGCCTTCACGGTGCTTGATTTTACACATTTTTCAATCAGCCCGCCCCTCTGGCCCCTTGTAGCAAGTTTTGGGACAATCCCCCACCCTTCCCATTTTTGACTTTTTCGACACTACCGGCCCTGTCGTTTTTTTCAATTTTTGCCCGCTTTGGAAAATCCTTCAAAATTTTCACACAATGCCCTCACGGTGCTTGATTTTACACATTTTTCATTCAGGCCGCCCCTCTGGCCCCTTGTAGCAAGTTTTGGGACAATCCCCCACCCTTCCCATTTTTGACTTTATCGACACTACCGACCCTGTCATTTTTTTCAATTTTTACCCCTATGGAAAATCCTTCACAATTTTCACACAATGCCCTCACGGTGCTTGATTTTACACATTTTTCAATCAGCCCGCCCCTCTGGCCCCTTGTAGCAAGTTTTGGGACAATCCCCCACCCTTCCCATTTTTGACTTTTTCGACACTACCGGCCCTGTCGTTTTTTTCAATTTTTGGCCGCTTTGGAAAATCCTTCATAATTTTCACACAATGCCCTCACGGTGCTTGATTTTACAAATTTTTCATTCAGGCCGCCCCTCTGGCCCCTTGTAGCAAGTTTTGGGACAATCCCCCACCCTTCCCATTTTTGACTTTTTCGACACTACCGGCCCTGTCGTTTTTTTCAATTTTTGGCCGCTTTGGAAAATCCTTCACAATTTTCACACAATGCCCTCACGGTGCTTGATTTTACACATTTTTCATTCAGGCCGCCCCTCTGGCCCCTTGTAGCAAGTTTTGGGACAATCCCCCACCCTTCCCATTTTTGACTTTTTCGACACTACCGACCCTGTCATTTTTTTCAATTTTTACCCCTATGGAAAATCCTTCACAATTTCCACACAATGCCTTCACGGTGCTTGATTTTACACATTTTTCAATCAGCCCGCCCCTCTGGCCCCTTGTAGCAAGTTTTGGGACAATCCCCCACCCTTCCCATTTTTGACTTTTTCGACACTACCGGCCCTGTCGTTTTTTTCAATTTTTGCCCGCTTTGGAAAATCCTTCAAAATTTTCACACAATGCCCTCACGGTGCTTGATTTTACACATTTTTCATTCAGGCCGCCCCTCTGGCCCCTTGTAGCAAGTTTTGGGACAATCCCCCACCCTTCCCATTTTTGACTTTTTCGACACTACCGACCCTGTCATTTTTTTCAATTTTTACCCCTATGGAAAATCCTTCACAATTTTCACACAATGCCCTCACGGTGCTTGATTTTACACATTTTTCAATCAGCCCGCCCCTCTGGCCCCTTGTAGCAAGTTTTGGGACAATCCCCCACCCTTCCCATTTTTGACTTTTTCGACACTACCGGCCCTGTCGTTTTTTTCAATTTTTGGCCGCTTTGGAAAATCCTTCACAATATTCACACAATGCCCTCACGGTGCTTGATTTTACAAATTTTTCATTCAGGCCGCCCCTCTGGCCCCTTGTAGCAAGTTTTGGGACAATCCCCCACCCTTCCCATTTTTGAATTTTTCGACACTACCGGCCCTGTCGTTTTTTTCAATTTTTGGCCGCTTTGGAAAATCCTTCATAATTTTCACACAATGCCCTCACGGTGCTTGATTTTACAAATTTTTCATTCAGGCCGCCCCTCTGGCCCCTTGTAGCAAGTTTTGGGACAATCCCCCACCCTTCCCATTTTTGACTTTTTCGACACTACCGGCCCTGTCGTTTTTTTCAATTTTTGGCCGCTTTGGAAAATCCTTCACAATTTTCACACAATGCCCTCACGGTGCTTGATTTTACACATTTTTCATTCAGGCCGCCCCTCTGGCCCCTTGTAGCAAGTTTTGGGACAATCCCCCACCCTTCCCATTTTTGAATTTTTCGACACTACCGGCCCTGTCGTTTTTTTCAATTTTTGGCCGCTTTGGAAAATCCTTCATAATTTTCACACAATGCCCTCACGGTGCTTGATTTTACACATTTTTCATTCAGGCCGCCCCTCTGGCCCCTTGTAGCAAGTTTTGGGACAATCCCCCACCCTTCCCATTTTTGACTTTTTCGACACTACCGGCCCTGTCATTTTTTTCCATTTTTGGCCGCTTTGGAAAATCCTTCACAATTTTCACACAATGCCCTCACGGTGCTTGATTTTACACATTTTTCATTCAGGCCGCCCCTCTGGCCCCTTGTAGCAAGTTTTGGGACAATCCCCCACCCTTCCCATTTTTGACTTTTTCGACACTACCGACCCTGTCATTTTTTTCAATTTTTACCCCTATGGAAAATCCTTCACAATTTTCACACAATGCCCTCACGGTGCTTGATTTTACACATTTTTCATTCAGGCCGCCCCTCTGGCCCCTTGTAGCAAGTTTTGGGACAATCCCCCACCCTTCCCATTTTTGAATTTTTCGACACTACCGGCCCTGTCGTTTTTTTCAATTTTTGGCCGCTTTGGAAAATCCTTCATAATTTTCACACAATGCCCTCACGGTGCTTGATTTTACAAATTTTTCATTCAGGCCGCCCCTCTGGCCCCTTGTAGCAAGTTTTGGGACAATCCCCCACCCTTCCCATTTTTGACTTTTTCGACACTACCGACCCTGTCATTTTTTTTCAATTTTTACCCCTATGGAAAATCCTTCACAATTTTCACACAATGCCTTCACGGTGCTTGATTTTACACATTTTTCAATCAGCCCGCCCCTCTGGCCCCTTGTAGCAAGTTTTGGGACAATCCCCCACCCTTCCCATTTTTGACTTTTTCGACACTACCGGCCCTGTCGTTTTTTTCAATTTTTGGCCGCTTTGGAAAATCCTTCACAATTTTCACACAATGCCCTCACGGTGCTTGATTTTACACATTTTTCATTCAGGCCGCCCCTCTGGCCCCTTGTAGCAAGTTTTGGGACAATCCCCCACCCTTCCCATTTTTGACTTTTTCGACACTACCGGCCCTGTCGTTTTTTTCAATTTTTGGCCGCTTTGGAAAATCCTTCACAATTTTCACACAATGCCCTCACGGTGCTTGATTTTACACATTTTTCATTCAGGCCGCCCCTCTGGCCCCTTGTAGCAAGTTTTGGGACAATCCCCCACCCTTCCCATTTTTGAATTTTTCGACACTACCGGTCCTGTCGTTTTTTTCAATTTTTGGCCGCTTTGGAAAATCCTTCATAATTTTCACACAATGCCCTCACGGTGCTTGATTTTACAAATTTTTCATTCAGGCCGCCCCTCTGGCCCCTTGTAGCAAGTTTTGGGACAATCCCCCACCCTTCCCATTTTTGACTTTTTCGACACTACCGGCCCTGTCATTTTTTTCCATTTTTGGCCGCTTTGGAAAATCCTTCACAATTTTCACACAATGCCCTCACGGTGCTTGATTTTACACATTTTTCATTCAGGCCGCCCCTCTGGCCCCTTGTAGCAAGTTTTGGGACAATCCCCCACCCTTCCCATTTTTGACTTTTTCGACACTACCGACCCTGTCATTTTTTTCAATTTTTACCCCTATGGAAAATCCTTCACAATTTTCACACAATGCCCTCACGGTGCTTGATTTTACACATTTTTCAATCAGGCCGCCCCTCTGGCCCCTTGTAGCAAGTTTTGGGACAATCCCCCACCCTTCCCATTTTTGAATTTTTCGACACTACCGGCCCTGTCGTTTTTTTCAATTTTTGGCCGCTTTGGAAAATCCTTCATAATTTTCACACAATGCCCTCACGGTGCTTGATTTTACAAATTTTTCATTCAGGCCGCCCCTCTGGCCCCTTGTAGCAAGTTTTGGGACAATCCCCCACCCTTCCCATTTTTGACTTTTTCGACACTACCGGCCCTGTCGTTTTTTTCAATTTTTGGCCGCTTTGTAAAATCCTTCACAATTTTCACACAATGCCCTCACGGTGCTTGATTTTACACATTTTTCATTCAGGCCGCCCCTCTGGCCCCTTGTAGCAAGTTTTGGGACAATCCCCCACCCTTCCCATTTTTGACTTTTTCGACACTACCGACCCTGTCATTTTTTTCAATTTTTACCCCTATGGAAAATCCTTCACAATTTTCACACAATGCCTTCACGGTGCTTGATTTTACACATTTTTCAATCAGCCCGCCCCTCTGGCCCCTTGTAGCAAGTTTTGGGACAATCCCCCACCCTTCCCATTTTTGAATTTTTCGACACTACCGGCCCTGTCGTTTTTTTCATTTTTGGCCGCTTTGGAAAATCCTTCACAATTTTCACACAATGCCCTCACGGTGCTTGATTTTACACATTTTTCATTCAGGCCGCCCCTCTGGCCCCTTGTAGCAAGTTTTGGGACAATCCCCCACCCTTCCCATTTTTGACTTTTTCGACACTACAGACCCTGTCATTTTTTTTCAATTTATACCCCTATGGAAAATCCTTCACAATTTTCACACAATGCCTTCACGGTGCTTGATTTTACACATTTTTCAATCAGCCCGCCCCTCTGGCCCCTTGTAGCAAGTTTTGGGACAATCCCCCACCCTTCCCATTTTTGACTTTTTCGACACTACCGGCCCTGTCGTTTTTTTCAATTTTTGGCGGCTTTGGAAAATCCTTCACAATATTCACACAATGCCCTCACGGTGCTTGATTTTACAAATTTTTCATTCAGGCCGCCCCTCTGGCCCCTTGTAGCAAGTTTTGGGACAATCCCCCACCCTTCCCATTTTTGAATTTTTCGACACTACCGGCCCTGTCGTTTTTTTCAATTTTTGGCCGCTTTGGAAAATCCTTCATAATTTTCACACAATGCCCTCACGGTGCTTGATTTTACAAATTTTTCATTCAGGCCGCCCCTCTGGCCCCTTGTAGCAAGTTTTGGGACAATCCCCCACCCTTCCCATTTTTGACTTTTTCGACACTACCGGCCCTGTCGTTTTTTTCAATTTTTGGCCGCTTTGGAAAATCCTTCACAATTTTCACACAATGCCCTCACGGTGCTTGATTTTACACATTTTTCATTCAGGCCGCCCCTCTGGCCCCTTGTAGCAAGTTTTGGGACAATCCCCCACCCTTCCCATTTTTGAATTTTTCGACACTACCGGCCCTGTCGTTTTTTTCAATTTTTGGCCGCTTTGGAAAATCCTTCATAATTTTCACACAATGCCCTCACGGTGCTTGATTTTACAAATTTTTCATTCAGGCCGCCCCTCTGGCCCCTTGTAGCAAGTTTTGGGACAATCCCCCACCCTTCCCATTTTTGACTTTTTCGACACTACCGGCCCTGTCATTTTTTTCCATTTTTGGCCGCTTTGGAAAATCCTTCACAATTTTCACACAATGCCCTCACGGTGCTTGATTTTACACATTTTTCATTCAGGCCGCCCCTCTGGCCCCTTGTAGCAAGTTTTGGGACAATCCCCCACCCTTCCCATTTTTGACTTTTTCGACACTACCGACCCTGTCATTTTTTTCAATTTTTACCCCTATGGAAAATCCTTCACAATTTTCACACAATGCCCTCACGGTGCTTGATTTTACACATTTTTCAATCAGGCCGCCCCTCTGGCCCCTTGTAGCAAGTTTTGGGACAATCCCCCACCCTTCCCATTTTTGAATTTTTCGACACTACCGGCCCTGTCGTTTTTTTCAATTTTTGGCCGCTTTGGAAAATCCTTCATAATTTTCACACAATGCCCTCACGGTGCTTGATTTTACAAATTTTTCATTCAGGCCGCCCCTCTGGCCCCTTGTAGCAAGTTTTGGGACAATCCCCCACCCTTCCCATTTTTGACTTTTTCGACACTACAGACCCTGTCATTTTTTTTCAATTTTTACCCCTATGGAAAATCCTTCACAATTTTCACACAATGCCTTCACGGTGCTTGATTTTACACATTTTTCAATCAGCCCGCCCCTCTGGCCCCTTGTAGCAAGTTTTGGGACAATCCCCCACCCTTCCCATTTTTGACTTTTTCGACACTACCGGCCCTGTCGTTTTTTTCAATTTTTGGCGGCTTTGGAAAATCCTTCACAATTTTCACACAATGCCCTCACGGTGCTTGATTTTACACATTTTTCATTCAGGCCGCCCCTCTGGCCCCTTGTAGCAAGTTTTGGGACAATCCCCCACCCTTCCCATTTTTGACTTTTTCGACACTACCGGCCCTGTCGTTTTTTTCAATTTTTGGCCGCTTTGGAAAATCCTTCATAATTTTCACACAATGCCCTCACGGTGCTTGATTTTACAAATTTTTCATTCAGGCCGCCCCTCTGGCCCCTTGTAGCAAGTTTTGGGACAATCCCCCACCCTTCCCATTTTTGACTTTTTCGACACTACCGGCCCTGTCGTTTTTTTCAATTTTTGGCCGCTTTGGAAAATCCTTCACAATTTTCACACAATGCCCTCACGGTGCTTGATTTTACACATTTTTCATTCAGGCCGCCCCTCTGGCCCCTTGTAGCAAGTTTTGGGACAATCCCCCACCCTTCCCATTTTTGACTTTTTCGACACTACCGACCCTGTCGTTTTTTTCCATTTTTGGCCGCTTTGGAAAATCCTTCACAATTTTCACACAATGCCTTCACGGTGCTTGATTTTACACATTTTTCAATCAGCCCGCCCCTCTGGCCCCTTGTAGCAAGTTTTGGGACAATCCCCCACCCTTCCCATTTTTGAATTTTTCGACACTACCGGCCCTGTCGTTTTTTTCAATTTTTGGCCGCTTTGGAAAATCCTTCATAATTTTCACACAATGCCCTCACGGTGCTTGATTTTACAAATTTTTCATTCAGGCCGCCCCTCTGGCCCCTTGTAGCAAGTTTTGGGACAATCCCCCACCCTTCCCATTTTTGACTTTTTCGACACTACAGACCCTGTCATTTTTTTTCAATTTTTACCCCTATGGAAAATCCTTCACAATTTTCACACAATGCCTTCACGGTGCTTGATTTTACACATTTTTCAATCAGCCCGCCCCTCTGGCCCCTTGTAGCAAGTTTTGGGACAATCCCCCACCCTTCCCATTTTTGACTTTTTCGACACTACCGGCCCTGTCGTTTTTTTCAATTTTTGGCCGCTTTGGAAAATCCTTCACAATTTTCACACAATGCCCTCACGGTGCTTGATTTTACACATTTTTCATTCAGGCCGCCCCTCTGGCCCCTTGTAGCAAGTTTTGGGACAATCCCCCACCCTTCCCATTTTTGACTTTTTCGACACTACCGGCCCTGTCGTTTTTTTCAATTTTTGGCCGCTTTGGAAAATCCTTCATAATTTTCACACAATGCCCTCACGGTGCTTGATTTTACAAATTTTTCATTCAGGCCGCCCCTCTGGCCCCTTGTAGCAAGTTTTGGGACAATCCCCCACCCTTCCCATTTTTGACTTTTTCGACACTACCGGCCCTGTCATTTTTTTCCATTTTTGGCCGCTTTGGAAAATCCTTCACAATTTTCACACAATGCCCTCACGGTGCTTGATTTTACACATTTTTCATTCAGGCCGCCCCTCTGGCCCCTTGTAGCAAGTTTTGGGACAATCCCCCACCCTTCCCATTTTTGACTTTTTCGACACTACCGACCCTGTCATTTTTTTCAATTTTTACCCCTATGGAAAATCCTTCACAATTTTCACACAATGCCTTCACGGTGCTTGATTTTACACATTTTTCAATCAGCCCGCCCCTCTGGCCCCTTGTAGCAAGTTTTGGGACAATCCCCCACCCTTCCCATTTTTGAATTTTTCGACACTACCGGCCCTGTCGTTTTTTTGAATTTTTGGCCGCTTTGGAAAATCCTTCATAATTTTCACACAATGCCCTCACGGTGCTTGATTTTACAAATTTTTCATTCAGGCCGCCCCTCTGGCCCCTTGTAGCAAGTTTTGGGACAATCCCCCACCCTTCCCATTTTTGACTTTTTCGACACTACCGGCCCTGTCGTTTTTTTCAATTTTTGGCCGCTTTGGAAAATCCTTCACAATTTTCACACAATGCCCTCACGGTGCTTGATTTTACACATTTTTCATTCAGGCCGCCCCTCTGGCCCCTTGTAGCAAGTTTTGGGACAATCCCCCACCCTTCCCATTTTTGAATTTTTCGACACTACCGGCCCTGTCGTTTTTTTCAATTTTTGGCCGCTTTGGAAAATCCTTCATAATTTTCACACAATGCCCTCACGGTGCTTGATTTTACAAATTTTTCATTCAGGCCGCCCCTCTGGCCCCTTGTAGCAAGTTTTGGGACAATCCCCCACCCTTCCCATTTTTGACTTTTTCGACACTACCGGCCCTGTCATTTTTTTCCATTTTTGGCCGCTTTGGAAAATCCTTCACAATTTTCACACAATGCCCTCACGGTGCTTGATTTTACACATTTTTCATTCAGGCCGCCCCTCTGGCCCCTTGTAGCAAGTTTTGGGACAATCCCCCACCCTTCCCATTTTTGACTTTTTCGACACTACCGACCCTGTCATTTTTTTCAATTTTTACCCCTATGGAAAATCCTTCACAATTTTCACACAATGCCTTCACGGTGCTTGATTTTACACATTTTTCAATCAGCCCGCCCCTCTGGCCCCTTGTAGCAAGTTTTGGGACAATCCCCCACCCTTCCCATTTTTGACTTTTTCGACACTACCGGCCCTGTCGTTTTTTTCAATTTTTGCCCGCTTTGGAAAATCCTTCACAATTTTCACACAATGCCCTCACGGTGCTTGATTTTACACATTTTTCATTCAGGCCGCCCCTCTGGCCCCTTGTAGCAAGTTTTGGGACAATCCCCCACCCTTCCCATTTTTGACTTTTTCGACACTACCGACCCTGTCATTTTTTTCAAGTTTTTACCCCTATGGAAAATCCTTCACAATTTTCACACAATGCCTTCACGGTGCTTGATTTTACACATTTTTCAATCAGCCCGCCCCTCTGGCCCCTTGTAGCAAGTTTTGGGACAATCCCCCACCCTTCCCATTTTTTACTTTTTCGACACTACCGGCCCTGTCGTTTTTTTCAATTTTTGCCCGCTTTGGAAAATCCTTCAAAATTTTCACACAATGCCCTCACGGTGCTTGATTTTACACATTTTTCATTCAGGCCGCCCCTCTGGCCCCTTGTAGCAAGTTTTGGGACAATCCCCCACCCTTCCCATTTTTGACTTTTTCGACACTACCGACCCTGTCATTTTTTTCAATTTTTACCCCTATGGAAAATCCTTCACAATTTTCACACAATGCCTTCACGGTGCTTGATTTTACACATTTTTCAATCAGCCCGCCCCTCTGGCCCCTTGTAGCAAGTTTTGGGACAATCCCCCACCTTTCCCATTTTTGACTTTTTCGACACTACCGGCCCTGTCGTTTTTTTCAATTTTTGGCCGCTTTGGAAAATCCTTCATAATTTTCACACAATGCCCTCACGGTGCTTGATTTTACAAATTTTTCATTCAGGCCGCCCCTCTGGCCCCTTGTAGCAAGTTTTGGGACAATCCCCCACCCTTCCCATTTTTGAATTTTTCGACACTACCGGCCCTGTCGTTTTTTTCAATTTTTGGCCGCTTTGGAAAATCCTTCATAATTTTCACACAATGCCCTCACGGTGCTTGATTTTACAAATTTTTCATTCAGGCCGCCCCTCTGGCCCCTTGTAGCAAGTTTTGGGACAATCCCCCACCCTTCCCATTTTTGACTTTTTCGACACTACCGGCCCTGTCGTTTTTTTCAATTTTTGCCCGCTTTGGAAAATCCTTCACAATTTTCACACAATGCCCTCACGGTGCTTGATTTTACACATTTTTCATTCAGGCCGCCCCTCTGGCCCCTTGTAGCAAGTTTTGGGACAATCCCCCACCCTTCCCATTTTTGACTTTTTTGACACTACCGACCCTGTCATTTTTTTCAATTTTTACCCCTATGGAAAATCCTTCACAATTTTCACACAATGCCCTCACGGTGCTTGATTTTACACATTTTTCAATCAGCCCGCCCCTCTGGCCCCTTGTAGCAAGTTTTGGGACAATCCCCCACCCTTCCCATTTTTGACTTTTTCGACACTACCGGCCCTGTCGTTTTTTTCAATTTTTGGCCGCTTTGGAAAATCCTTCAAAATTTTCACACAATGCCCTCACGGTGCTTGATTTTACACATTTTTCATTCAGGCCGCCCCTCTGGCCCCTTGTAGCAAGTTTTGGGACAATCCCCCACCCTTCCCATTTTTGACTTTTTCGACACTACCGACCCTGTCATTTTTTTCAATTTTTACCCCTATGGAAAATCCTTCACAATTTCCACACAATGCCTTCACGGTGCTTGATTTTACACATTTTTCAATCAGCCCGCCCCTCTGGCCCCTTGTAGCAAGTTTTGGGACAATCCCCCACCCTTCCCATTTTTGACTTTTTCGACACTACCGGCCCTGTCGTTTTTTTCAATTTTTGGCCGCTTTGGAAAATCCTTCATAATTTTCACACAATGCCCTCACGGTGCTTGATTTTACAAATTTTTCATTCAGGCCGCCCCTCTGGCCCCTTGTAGCAAGTTTTGGGACAATCCCCCACCCTTCCCATTTTTGACTTTTTCGACACTACCGGCCCTGTCGTTTTTTTCAATTTTTGGCCGCTTTGGAAAATCCTTCACAATTTTCACACAATGCCCTCACGGTGCTTGATTTTACACATTTTTCATTCAGGCCGCCCCTCTGGCCCCTTGTAGCAAGTTTTGGGACAATCCCCCACCCTTCCCATTTTTGAATTTTTCGACACTACCGGCCCTGTCGTTTTTTTCAATTTTTGGCCGCTTTGGAAAATCCTTCATAATTTTCACACAATGCCCTCACGGTGCTTGATTTTACAAATTTTTCATTCAGGCCGCCCCTCTGGCCCCTTGTAGCAAGTTTTGGGACAATCCCCCACCCTTCCCATTTTTGACTTTTTCGACACTACCGGCCCTGTCATTTTTTTCCATTTTTGGCCGCTTTGGAAAATCCTTCACAATTTTCACACAATGCCCTCACGGTGCTTGATTTTACACATTTTTCATTCAGGCCGCCCCTCTGGCCCCTTGTAGCAAGTTTTGGGACAATCCCCCACCCTTCCCATTTTTGACTTTTTCGACACTACCGACCCTGTCATTTTTTTCAATTTTTACCCCTATGGAAAATCCTTCACAATTTTCACACAATGCCTTCACGGTGCTTGATTTTACACATTTTTCAATCAGCCCGCCCCTCTGGCCCCTTGTAGCAAGTTTTGGGACAATCCCCCACCCTTCCCATTTTTGACTTTTTCGAAACTACCGGCCCTGTCGTTTTTTTCAATTTTTGCCCGCTTTGGAAAATCCTTCACAATTTTCACACAATGCCCTCACGGTGCTTGATTTTACACATTTTTCATTCAGGCCGCCCCTCTGGCCCCTTGTAGCAAGTTTTGGGACAATCCCCCACCCTTCCCATTTTTGACTTTTTCGACACTACCGACCCTGTCATTTTTTTCAAGTTTTTACCCCTATGGAAAATCCTTCACAATTTTCACACAATGCCTTCACGGTGCTTGATTTTACACATTTTTCAATCAGCCCGCCCCTCTGGCCCCTTGTAGCAAGTTTTGGGACAATCCCCCACCCTTCCCATTTTTTACTTTTTCGACACTACCGGCCCTGTCGTTTTTTTCAATTTTTGCCCGCTTTGGAAAATCCTTCAAAATTTTCACACAATGCCCTCACGGTGCTTGATTTTACACATTTTTCATTCAGGCCGCCCCTCTGGCCCCTTGTAGCAAGTTTTGGGACAATCCCCCACCCTTCCCATTTTTGACTTTTTCGACACTACCGACCCTGTCATTTTTTTCAATTTTTACCCCTATGGAAAATCCTTCACAATTTTCACACAATGCCTTCACGGTGCTTGATTTTACACATTTTTCAATCAGCCCGCCCCTCTGGCCCCTTGTAGCAAGTTTTGGGACAATCCCCCACCTTTCCCATTTTTGACTTTTTCGACACTACCGGCCCTGTCGTTTTTTTCAATTTTTGGCCGCTTTGGAAAATCCTTCATAATTTTCACACAATGCCCTCACGGTGCTTGATTTTACAAATTTTTCATTCAGGCCGCCCCTCTGGCCCCTTGTAGCAAGTTTTGGGACAATCCCCCACCTTTCCCATTTTTGACTTTTTCGACACTACCGGCCCTGTCGTTTTTTTCAATTTTTGGCCGCTTTGGAAAATCCTTCATAATTTTCACACAATGCCCTCACGGTGCTTGATTTTACAAATTTTTCATTCAGGCCGCCCCTCTGGCCCCTTGTAGCAAGTTTTGGGACAATCCCCCACCCTTCCCATTTTTGAATTTTTCGACACTACCGGCCCTGTCGTTTTTTTCAATTTTTGGCCGCTTTGGAAAATCCTTCATAATTTTCACACAATGCCCTCACGGTGCTTGATTTTACAAATTTTTCATTCAGGCCGCCCCTCTGGCCCCTTGTAGCAAGTTTTGGGACAATCCCCCACCCTTCCCATTTTTGACTTTTTCGACACTACCGGCCCTGTCGTTTTTTTCAATTTTTGGCCGCTTTGGAAAATCCTTCACAATTTTCACACAATGCCCTCACGGTGCTTGATTTTACACATTTTTCATTCAGGCCGCCCCTCTGGCCCCTTGTAGCAAGTTTTGGGACAATCCCCCACCCTTCCCATTTTTGACTTTTTCGACACTACCGACCCTGTCATTTTTTTCAATTTTTACCCCTATGGAAAATCCTTCACAATTTTCACACAATGCCTTCACGGTGCTTGATTTTACACATTTTTCAATCAGCCCGCCCCTCTGGCCCCTTGTAGCAAGTTTTGGGACAATCCCCCACCCTTCCCATTTTTGACTTTTTCGACACTACCGGCCCTGTCGTTTTTTTCAATTTTTGCCCGCTTTGGAAAATCCTTCACAATTTTCACACAATGCCCTCACGGTGCTTGATTTTACACATTTTTCATTCAGGCCGCCCCTCTGGCCCCTTGTAGCAAGTTTTGGGACAATCCCCCACCCTTCCCATTTTTGACTTTTTCGACACTACCGGCCCTGTCGTTTTTTTCAATTTTTGCCCGCTTTGGAAAATCCTTCAAAATTTTCACACAATGCCCTCACGGTGCTTGATTTTACACATTTTTCATTCAGGCCGCCCCTCTGGCCCCTTGTAGCAAGTTTTGGGACAATCCCCCACCCTTCCCATTTTTGACTTTTTCGACACTACCGGCCCTGTCATTTTTTTCCATTTTTGGCCGCTTTGGAAAATCCTTCACAATTTTCACACAATGCCCTCACGGTGCTTGATTTTACACATTTTTCATTCAGGCCGCCCCTCTGGCCCCTTGTAGCAAGTTTTGGGACAATCCCCCACCCTTCCCATTTTTGACTTTTTCGACACTACCGACCCTGTCATTTTTTTCAATTTTTACCCCTATGGAAAATCCTTCACAATTTTCACACAATGCCCTCACGGTGCTTGATTTTACACATTTTTCAATCAGGCCGCCCCTCTGGCCCCTTGTAGCAAGTTTTGGGACAATCCCCCACCCTTCCCATTTTTGAATTTTTCGACACTACCGGCCCTGTCGTTTTTTTCAATTTTTGGCCGCTTTGGAAAATCCTTCATAATTTTCACACAATGCCCTCACGGTGCTTGATTTTACAAATTTTTCATTCAGGCCGCCCCTCTGGCCCCTTGTAGCAAGTTTTGGGACAATCCCCCACCCTTCCCATTTTTGACTTTTTCGACACTACAGACCCTGTCATTTTTTTTCAATTTTTACCCCTATGGAAAATCCTTCACAATTTTCACACAATGCCTTCACGGTGCTTGATTTTACACATTTTTCAATCAGCCCGCCCCTCTGGCCCCTTGTAGCAAGTTTTGGGACAATCCCCCACCCTTCCCATTTTTGACTTTTTCGACACTACCGGCCCTGTCGTTTTTTTCAATTTTTGGCCGCTTTGGAAAATCCTTCACAATTTTCACACAATGCCCTCACGGTGCTTGATTTTACACATTTTTCATTCAGGCCGCCCCTCTGGCCCCTTGTAGCAAGTTTTGGGACAATCCCCCACCCTTCCCATTTTTGACTTTTTCGACACTACCGGCCCTGTCGTTTTTTTCAATTTTTGGCCGCTTTGGAAAATCCTTCATAATTTTCACACAATGCCCTCACGGTGCTTGATTTTACAAATTTTTCATTCAGGCCGCCCCTCTGGCCCCTTGTAGCAAGTTTTGGGACAATCCCCCACCCTTCCCATTTTTGACTTTTTCGACACTACCGGCCCTGTCATTTTTTTCCATTTTTGGCCGCTTTGGAAAATCCTTCACAATTTTCACACAATGCCCTCACGGTGCTTGATTTTACACATTTTTCATTCAGGCCGCCCCTCTGGCCCCTTGTAGCAAGTTTTGGGACAATCCCCCACCCTTCCCATTTTTGACTTTTTCGACACTACCGACCCTGTCATTTTTTTCAATTTTTACCCCTATGGAAAATCCTTCACAATTTTCACACAATGCCTTCACGGTGCTTGATTTTACACATTTTTCAATCAGCCCGCCCCTCTGGCCCCTTGTAGCAAGTTTTGGGACAATCCCCCACCCTTCCCATTTTTGAATTTTTCGACACTACCGGCCCTGTCGTTTTTTTCAATTTTTGGCCGCTTTGGAAAATCCTTCATAATTTTCACACAATGCCCTCACGGTGCTTGATTTTACAAATTTTTCATTCAGGCTGCCCCTCTGGCCCCTTGTAGCAAGTTTTGGGACAATCCCCCACCCTTCCCATTTTTGACTTTTTCGACACTACCGGCCCTGTCGTTTTTTTCAATTTTTGGCCGCTTTGGAAAATCCTTCACAATTTTCACACAATGCCCTCACGGTGCTTGATTTTACACATTTTTCATTCAGGCCGCCCCTCTGGCCCCTTGTAGCAAGTTTTGGGACAATCCCCCACCCTTCCCATTTTTGAATTTTTCGACACTACCGGCCCTGTCGTTTTTTTCAATTTTTGGCCGCTTTGGAAAATCCTTCATAATTTTCACACAATGCCCTCACGGTGCTTGATTTTACAAATTTTTCATTCAGGCCGCCCCTCTGGCCCCTTGTAGCAAGTTTTGGGACAATCCCCCACCCTTCCCATTTTTGACTTTTTCGACACTACCGGCCCTGTCATTTTTTTCCATTTTTGGCCGCTTTGGAAAATCCTTCACAATTTTCACACAATGCCCTCACGGTGCTTGATTTTACACATTTTTCATTCAGGCCGCCCCTCTGGCCCCTTGTAGCAAGTTTTGGGACAATCCCCCACCCTTCCCATTTTTGACTTTTTCGACACTACCGACCCTGTCATTTTTTTCAATTTTTACCCCTATGGAAAATCCTTCACAATTTTCACACAATGCCCTCACGGTGCTTGATTTTACACATTTTTCAATCAGGCCGCCCCTCTGGCCCCTTGTAGCAAGTTTTGGGACAATCCCCCACCCTTCCCATTTTTGAATTTTTCGACACTACCGGCCCTGTCGTTTTTTTCAATTTTTGGCCGCTTTGGAAAATCCTTCATAATTTTCACACAATGCCCTCACGGTGCTTGATTTTACAAATTTTTCATTCAGGCCGCCCCTCTGGCCCCTTGTAGCAAGTTTTGGGACAATCCCCCACCCTTCCCATTTTTGACTTTTTCGACACTACCGACCCTGTCATTTTTTTCAATTTTTACCCCTATGGAAAATCCTTCACAATTTTCACACAATGCCTTCACGGTGCTTGATTTTACACATTTTTCAATCAGCGCGCCCCTCTGGCCCCTTGTAGCAAGTTTTGGGACAATCCCCCACCCTTCCCATTTTTGACTTTTTCGACACTACCGGCCCTGTCGTTTTTTTCAATTTTTGGCCGCTTTGGAAAATCCTTCACAATTTTCACACAATGCCCTCACGGTGCTTGATTTTACACATTTTTCATTCAGGCCGCCCCTCTGGCCCCTTGTAGCAAGTTTTGGGACAATCCCCCACCCTTCCCATTTTTGACTTTTTCGACACTACCGACCCGGTCATTTTTTTCAATTTTTACCCCTATGGAAAATCCTTCACAATTTCCACACAATGCCTTCACGGTGCTTGATTTTACACATTTTTCAATCAGCGCGTCCCTCTGGCCCCTTGTAGCAAGTTTTGGGACAATCCCCCACCCTTCCCATTTTTGACTTTTTCGACACTACCGGCCCTGTCGTTTTTTTCAATTTTTGGCCGCTTTGGAAAATCCTTCACAATTTTCACACAATGCCCTCACGGTGCTTGATTTTACACATTTTTCATTCAGGCCGCCCCTCTGGCCCCTTGTAGCAAGTTTTGGGACAATCCCCCACCCTTCCCATTTTTGACTTTTTCGACACTACCGACCCTGTCATTTTTTTCAATTTTTACCCCTATGGAAAATCCTTCACAATTTTCACACAATGCCTTCACGGTGCTTGATTTTACACATTTTTCAATCAGCGCGCCCCTCTGGCCCCTTGTAGCAAGTTTTGGGACAATCCCCCACCCTTCCCATTTTTGACTTTTTCGACACTACCGGCCCTGTCGTTTTTTTCAATTTTTGGCCGCTTTGGAAAATCCTTCACAATTTTCACACAATGCCCTCACGGTGCTTGATTTTACACATTTTTCATTCAGGCCGCCCCTCTGGCCCCTTGTAGCAAGTTTTGGGACAATCCCCCACCCTTCCCATTTTTGACTTTTTCGACACTACCGACCCGGTCATTTTTTTCAATTTTTACCCCTATGGAAAATCCTTCACAATTTCCACACAATGCCTTCACGGTGCTTGATTTTACACATTTTTCAATCAGCGCGTCCCTCTGGCCCCTTGTAGCAAGTTTTGGGACAATCCCCCACCCTTCCCATTTTTGACTTTTTCGACACTACCGGCCCTGTCGTTTTTTTCAATTTTTGGCCGCTTTGGAAAATCCTTCACAATTTTCACACAATGCCCTCACGGTGCTTGATTTTACACATTTTTCATTCAGGCCGCCCCTCTGGCCCCTTGTAGCAAGTTTTGGGACAATCCCCCACCCTTCCCATTTTTGACTTTTTCGACACTACCGACCCTGTCGTTTTTTTCAATTTTTACCCCTATGGAAAATCCTTCACAATTTCCACACAATGCCTTCACGGTGCTTGATTTTACACATTTTTCAATCAGCCCGCCCCTCTGGCCCCTTGTAGCAAGTTTTGGGACAATCCCCCACCCTTCCCATTTTTGACTTTTTCGACACTACCGGCCCTGTCGTTTTTTTCAATTTTTGCCCGCTTTGGAAAATCCTTCAAAATTTTCACACAATGCCCTCACGGTGCTTGATTTTACACATTTTTCATTCAGGCCGCCCCTCTGGCCCCTTGTAGCAAGTTTTGGGACAATCCCCCACCCTTCCCATTTTTGACTTTTTCGACACTACCGACCCTGTCATTTTTTTCAATTTTTACCCCTATGGAAAATCCTTCACAATTTTCACACAATGCCCTCACGGTGCTTGATTTTACACATTTTTCAATCAGCCCGCCCCTCTGGCCCCTTGTAGCAAGTTTTGGGACAATCCCCCACCCTTCCCATTTTTGACTTTTTCGACACTACCGGCCCTGTCGTTTTTTTCAATTTTTGGCCGCTTTGGAAAATCCTTCATAATTTTCACACAATGCCCTCACGGTGCTTGATTTTACAAATTTTTCATTCAGGCCGCCCCTCTGGCCCCTTGTAGCAAGTTTTGGGACAATCCCCCACCCTTCCCATTTTTGACTTTTTCGACACTACCGGCCCTGTCGTTTTTTTCAATTTTTGGCCGCTTTGGAAAATCCTTCACAATTTTCACACAATGCCCTCACGGTGCTTGATTTTACACATTTTTCATTCAGGCCGCCCCTCTGGCCCCTTGTAGCAAGTTTTGGGACAATCCCCCACCCTTCCCATTTTTGACTTTTTCGACACTACCGACCCTGTCATTTTTTTCAATTTTTACCCCTATGGAAAATCCTTCACAATTTTCACACAATGCCCTCACGGTGCTTGATTTTACACATTTTTCAATCAGGCCGCCCCTCTGGCCCCTTGTAGCAAGTTTTGGGACAATCCCCCACCCTTCCCATTTTTGAATTTTTCGACACTACCGGCCCTGTCGTTTTTTTCAATTTTTGGCCGCTTTGGAAAATCCTTCATAATTTTCACACAATGCCCTCACGGTGCTTGATTTTACAAATTTTTCATTCAGGCCGCCCCTCTGGCCCCTTGTAGCAAGTTTTGGGACAATCCCCCACCCTTCCCATTTTTGACTTTTTCGACACTACCGACCCTGTCATTTTTTTCAATTTTTACCCCTATGGAAAATCCTTCACAATTTTCACACAATGCCTTCACGGTGCTTGATTTTACACATTTTTCAATCAGCGCGCCCCTCTGGCCCCTTGTAGCAAGTTTTGGGACAATCCCCCACCCTTCCCATTTTTGACTTTTTCGACACTACCGGCCCTGTCGTTTTTTTCAATTTTTGGCCGCTTTGGAAAATCCTTCACAATTTTCACACAATGCCCTCACGGTGCTTGATTTTACACATTTTTCATTCAGGCCGCCCCTCTGGCCCCTTGTAGCAAGTTTTGGGACAATCCCCCACCCTTCCCATTTTTGACTTTTTCGACACTACCGACCCGGTCATTTTTTTCAATTTTTACCCCTATGGAAAATCCTTCACAATTTCCACACAATGCCTTCACGGTGCTTGATTTTACACATTTTTCAATCAGCGCGTCCCTCTGGCCCCTTGTAGCAAGTTTTGGGACAATCCCCCACCCTTCCCATTTTTGACTTTTTCGACACTACCGGCCCTGTCGTTTTTTTCAATTTTTGGCCGCTTTGGAAAATCCTTCACAATTTTCACACAATGCCCTCACGGTGCTTGATTTTACACATTTTTCATTCAGGCCGCCCCTCTGGCCCCTTGTAGCAAGTTTTGGGACAATCCCCCACCCTTCCCATTTTTGACTTTTTCGACACTACCGACCCTGTCGTTTTTTTCAATTTTTACCCCTATGGAAAATCCTTCACAATTTCCACACAATGCCTTCACGGTGCTTGATTTTACACATTTTTCAATCAGCCCGCCCCTCTGGCCCCTTGTAGCAAGTTTTGGGACAATCCCCCACCCTTCCCATTTTTGACTTTTTCGACACTACCGGCCCTGTCGTTTTTTTCAATTTTTGCCCGCTTTGGAAAATCCTTCAAAATTTTCACACAATGCCCTCACGGTGCTTGATTTTACACATTTTTCATTCAGGCCGCCCCTCTGGCCCCTTGTAGCAAGTTTTGGGACAATCCCCCACCCTTCCCATTTTTGACTTTTTGGACACTACCGACCCTGTCATTTTTTTCAATTTTTGGCCGCTTTGGAAAATCCTTCATAATTTTCACACAATGCCCTCACGGTGCTTGATTTTACAAATTTTTCATTCAGGCCGCCCCTCTGGCCCCTTGTAGCAAGTTTTGGGACAATCCCCCACCCTTCCCATTTTTGACTTTTTCGACACTACCGGCCCTGTCGTTTTTTTCAATTTTTGGCCGCTTTGGAAAATCCTTCACAATTTTCACACAATGCCCTCACGGTGCTTGATTTTACACATTTTTCATTCAGGCCGCCCCTCTGGCCCCTTGTAGCAAGTTTTGGGACAATCCCCCACCCTTCCCATTTTTGACTTTTTCGACACTACCGACCCTGTCATTTTTTTCAATTTTTACCCCTATGGAAAATCCTTCACAATTTCCACACAATGCCTTCACGGTGCTTGATTTTACACATTTTTCAATCAGCCCGCCCCTCTGGCCCCTTGTAGCAAGTTTTGGGACAATCCCCCACCCTTCCCATTTTTGACTTTTTCGACACTACCGGCCCTGTCGTTTTTTTCAATTTTTGCCCGCTTTGGAAAATCCTTCAAAATTTTCACACAATGCCCTCACGGTGCTTGATTTTACACATTTTTCATTCAGGCCGCCCCTCTGGCCCCTTGTAGCAAGTTTTGGGACAATCCCCCACCCTTCCCATTTTTGACTTTATCGACACTACCGACCCTGTCATTTTTTTCAATTTTTACCCCTATGGAAAATCCTTCACAATTTTCACACAATACCCTCACGGTGCTTGATTTTACACATTTTTCAATCAGCCCGCCCCTCTGGCCCCTTGTAGCAAGTTTTGGGACAATCCCCCACCCTTCCCATTTTTGACTTTTTCGACACTACCGGCCCTGTCGTTTTTTTCAATTTTTGGCCGCTTTGGAAAATCCTTCATAATTTTCACACAATGCCCTCACGGTGCTTGATTTTACAAATTTTTCATTCAGGCCGCCCCTCTGGCCCCTTGTAGCAAGTTTTGGGACAATCCCCCACCCTTCCCATTTTTGACTTTTTCGACACTACCGGCCCTGTCGTTTTTTTCAATTTTTGGCCGCTTTGGAAAATCCTTCACAATTTTCACACAATGCCCTCACGGTGCTTGATTTTACACATTTTTCATTCAGGCCGCCCCTCTGGCCCCTTGTAGCAAGTTTTGGGACAATCCCCCACCCTTCCCATTTTTGACTTTTTCGACACTACCGACCCTGTCATTTTTTTCAATTTTTACCCCTATGGAAAATCCTTCACAATTTCCACACAATGCCTTCACGGTGCTTGATTTTACACATTTTTCAATCAGCCCGCCCCTCTGGCCCCTTGTAGCAAGTTTTGGGACAATCCCCCACCCTTCCCATTTTTGACTTTTTCGACACTACCGGCCCTGTCGTTTTTTTCAATTTTTGCCCGCTTTGGAAAATCCTTCAAAATTTTCACACAATGCCCTCACGGTGCTTGATTTTACACATTTTTCATTCAGGCCGCCCCTCTGGCCCCTTGTAGCAAGTTTTGGGACAATCCCCCACCCTTCCCATTTTTGACTTTTTCGACACTACCGACCCTGTCATTTTTTTCAATTTTTACCCCTATGGAAAATCCTTCACAATTTTCACACAATGCCCTCACGGTGCTTGATTTTACACATTTTTCAATCAGCCCGCCCCTCTGGCCCCTTGTAGCAAGTTTTGGGACAATCCCCCACCCTTCCCATTTTTGACTTTTTCGACACTACCGGCCCTGTCGTTTTTTTCAATTTTTGGCCGCTTTGGAAAATCCTTCATAATTTTCACACAATGCCCTCACGGTGCTTGATTTTACAAATTTTTCATTCAGGCCGCCCCTCTGGCCCCTTGTAGCAAGTTTTGGGACAATCCCCCACCCTTCCCATTTTTGAATTTTTCGACACTACCGGCCCTGTCGTTTTTTTCAATTTTTGGCCGCTTTGGAAAATCCTTCATAATTTTCACACAATGCCCTCACGGTGCTTGATTTTACAAATTTTTCATTCAGGCCGCCCCTCTGGCCCCTTGTAGCAAGTTTTGGGACAATCCCCCACCCTTCCCATTTTTGACTTTTTCGACACTACCGACCCTGTCATTTTTTTCAATTTTTACCCCTATGGAAAATCCTTCACAATTTCCACACAATGCCTTCACGGTGCTTGATTTTACACATTTTTCAATCAGCCCGCCCCTCTGGCCCCTTGTAGAAAGTTTTGGGACAATCCCCCACCCTTCCCATTTTTGACTTTTTCGACACTACCGGCCCTGTCGTTTTTTTCAATTTTTGCCCGCTTTGGAAAATCCTTCAAAATTTTCACACAATGCCCTCACGGTGCTTGATTTTACACATTTTTCATTCAGGCCGCCCCTCTGGCCCCTTGTAGCAAGTTTTGGGACAATCCCCCACCCTTCCCATTTTTGACTTTTTCGACACTACCGACCCTGTCATTTTTTTCAATTTTTACCCCTATGGAAAATCCTTCACAATTTTCACACAATGCCCTCACGGTGCTTGATTTTACAAATTTTTCATTCAGGCCGCCCCTCTGGCCCCTTGTAGCAAGTTTTGGGACAATCCCCCACCCTTCCCATTTTTGACTTTTTCGACACTACCGGCCCTGTCATTTTTTTCCATTTTTGGCCGCTTTGGAAAATCCTTCACAATTTTCACACAATGCCCTCACGGTGCTTGATTTTACACATTTTTCATTCAGGCCGCCCCTCTGGCCCCTTGTAGCAAGTTTTGGGACAATCCCCCACCCTTCCCATTTTTGACTTTTTCGACACTACCGGCCCTGTCATTTTTTTCCATTTTTGGCCGCTTTGGAAAATCCTTCATAATTTTCACACAATGCCCTCACGGTGCTTGATTTTACACATTTTTCATTCAGGCCGCCCCTCTGGCCCCTTGTAGCAAGTTTTGGGACAATCCCCCACCCTTCCCATTTTTGACTTTTTCGACACTACCGGCCCTGTCGTTTTTTTCAATTTTTGGCCGCTTTGGAAAATCCTTCACAATTTTCACACAATGCCCTCACGGTGCTTGATTTTACACATTTTTCATTCAGGCCGCCCCTCTGGCCCCTTGTAGCAAGTTTTGGGACAATCCCCCACCCTTCCCATTTTTGAATTTTTCGACACTACCGGCCCTGTCGTTTTTTTCAATTTTTGGCCGCTTTGGAAAATCCTTCATAATTTTCACACAATGCCCTCACGGTGCTTGATTTTACAAATTTTTCATTCAGGCCGCCCCTCTGGCCCCTTGTAGCAAGTTTTGGGACAATCCCCCACCCTTCCCATTTTTGACTTTTTCGACACTACCGGCCCTGTCATTTTTTTCCATTTTTGGCCGCTTTGGAAAATCCTTCACAATTTTCACACAATGCCCTCACGGTGCTTGATTTTACACATTTTTCATTCAGGCCGCCCCTCTGGCCCCTTGTAGCAAGTTTTGGGACAATCCCCCACCCTTCCCATTTTTGACTTTTTCGACACTACCGACCCTGTCATTTTTTTCAATTTTTACCCCTATGGAAAATCCTTCACAATTTTCACACAATGCCCTCACGGTGCTTGATTTTACACATTTTTCAATCAGGCCGCCCCTCTGGCCCCTTGTAGCAAGTTTTGGGACAATCCCCCACCCTTCCCATTTTTGAATTTTTCGACACTACCGGCCCTGTCGTTTTTTTCAATTTTTGGCCGCTTTGGAAAATCCTTCATAATTTTCACACAATGCCCTCACGGTGCTTGATTTGACAAATTTTTCATTCAGGCCGCCCCTCTGGCCCCTTGTAGCAAGTTTTGGGACAATCCCCCACCCTTCCCATTTTTGACTTTTTCGACACTACCGGCCCTGTCGTTTTTTTCAATTTTTGGCCGCTTTGTAAAATCCTTCACAATTTTCACACAATGCCCTCACGGTGCTTGATTTTACACATTTTTCATTCAGGCCGCCCCTCTGGCCCCTTGTAGCAAGTTTTGGGACAATCCCCCACCCTTCCCATTTTTGACTTTTTCGACACTACCGGCCCTGTCATTTTTTTCTATTTTTGGCCGCTTTGGAAAATCCTTCATAATTTTCACACAATGCCCTCACGGTGCTTGATTTTACACATTTTTCATTCAGGCCGCCCCTCTGGCCCCTTGTAGCAAGTTTTGGGACAATCCCCCACCCTTCCCATTTTTGAATTTTTCGACACTACCGGCCCTGTCGTTTTTTTCAATTTTTGGCCGCTTTGGAAAATCCTTCATAATTTTCACACAATGCCCTCACGGTGCTTGATTTTACAAATTTTTCATTCAGGCCGCCCCTCTGGCCCCTTGTAGCAAGTTTTGGGACAATCCCCCACCCTTCCCATTTTTGAATTTTTCGACACTACCGGCCCTGTCGTTTTTTTCAATTTTTGGCCGCTTTGGAAAATCCTTCATAATTTTCACACAATGCCCTCACGGTGCTTGATTTTACAAATTTTTCATTCAGGCCGCCCCTCTGGCCCCTTGTAGCAAGTTTTGGGACAATCCCCCACCCTTCCCATTTTTGACTTTTTCGACACTACCGGCCCTGTCGTTTTTTTCAATTTTTGGCCGCTTTGGAAAATCCTTCACAATTTTCATACAATGCCCTCACGGTGCTTGATTTTACAAATTTTTCATTCAGGCCGCCCCTCTGGCCCCTTGTAGCAAGTTTTGGGACAATCCCCCACCCTTCCCATTTTTGACTTTTTCGACACTACCGACCCTGTCATTTTTTTCAATTTTTACCCCTATGGAAAATCCTTCACAATTTCCACACAATGCCTTCACGGTGCTTGATTTTACACATTTTTCAATCAGCCCGCCCCTCTGGCCCCTTGTAGCAAGTTTTGGGACAATCCCCCACCCTTCCCATTTTTGACTTTTTCGACACTACCGGCCCTGTCGTTTTTTTCAATTTTTGCCCGCTTTGGAAAATCCTTCAAAATTTTCACACAATGCCCTCACGGTGCTTGATTTTACACATTTTTCATTCAGGCCGCCCCTCTGGCCCCTTGTAGCAAGTTTTGGGACAATCCCCCACCCTTCCCATTTTTGACTTTATCGACACTACCGACCCTGTCATTTTTTTCAATTTTTACCCCTATGGAAAATCCTTCACAATTTTCACACAATACCCTCACGGTGCTTGATTTTACACATTTTTCAATCAGCCCGCCCCTCTGGCCCCTTGTAGCAAGTTTTGGGACAATCCCCCACCCTTCCCATTTTTGACTTTTTCGACACTACCGGCCCTGTCGTTTTTTTCAATTTTTGGCCGCTTTGGAAAATCCTTCATAATTTTCACACAATGCCCTCACGGTGCTTGATTTTACAAATTTTTCATTCAGGCCGCCCCTCTGGCCCCTTGTAGCAAGTTTTGGGACAATCCCCCACCCTTCCCATTTTTGACTTTTTCGACACTACCGGCCCTGTCGTTTTTTTCAATTTTTGGCCGCTTTGGAAAATCCTTCACAATTTTCACACAATGCCCTCACGGTGCTTGATTTTACACATTTTTCATTCAGGCCGCCCCTCTGGCCCCTTGTAGCAAGTTTTGGGACAATCCCCCACCCTTCCCATTTTTGACTTTTTCGACACTACCGACCCTGTCATTTTTTTCAATTTTTACCCCTATGGAAAATCCTTCACAATTTCCACACAATGCCTTCACGGTGCTTGATTTTACACATTTTTCAATCAGCCCGCCCCTCTGGCCCCTTGTAGCAAGTTTTGGGACAATCCCCCACCCTTCCCATTTTTGACTTTTTCGACACTACCGGCCCTGTCGTTTTTTTCAATTTTTGCCCGCTTTGGAAAATCCTTCAAAATTTTCACACAATGCCCTCACGGTGCTTGATTTTACACATTTTTCATTCAGGCCGCCCCTCTGGCCCCTTGTAGCAAGTTTTGGGACAATCCCCCACCCTTCCCATTTTTGACTTTTTCGACACTACCGACCCTGTCATTTTTTTCAATTTTTACCCCTATGGAAAATCCTTCACAATTTTCACACAATGCCCTCACGGTGCTTGATTTTACACATTTTTCAATCAGCCCGCCCCTCTGGCCCCTTGTAGCAAGTTTTGGGACAATCCCCCACCCTTCCCATTTTTGACTTTTTCGACACTACCGGCCCTGTCGTTTTTTTCAATTTTTGGCCGCTTTGGAAAATCCTTCATAATTTTCACACAATGCCCTCACGGTGCTTGATTTTACAAATTTTTCATTCAGGCCGCCCCTCTGGCCCCTTGTAGCAAGTTTTGGGACAATCCCCCACCCTTCCCATTTTTGAATTTTTCGACACTACCGGCCCTGTCGTTTTTTTCAATTTTTGGCCGCTTTGGAAAATCCTTCATAATTTTCACACAATGCCCTCACGGTGCTTGATTTTACAAATTTTTCATTCAGGCCGCCCCTCTGGCCCCTTGTAGCAAGTTTTGGGACAATCCCCCACCCTTCCCATTTTTGACTTTTTCGACACTACCGACCCTGTCATTTTTTTCAATTTTTACCCCTATGGAAAATCCTTCACAATTTCCACACAATGCCTTCACGGTGCTTGATTTTACACATTTTTCAATCAGCCCGCCCCTCTGGCCCCTTGTAGAAAGTTTTGGGACAATCCCCCACCCTTCCCATTTTTGACTTTTTCGACACTACCGGCCCTGTCGTTTTTTTCAATTTTTGCCCGCTTTGGAAAATCCTTCAAAATTTTCACACAATGCCCTCACGGTGCTTGATTTTACACATTTTTCATTCAGGCCGCCCCTCTGGCCCCTTGTAGCAAGTTTTGGGACAATCCCCCACCCTTCCCATATTTGACTTTTTCGACACTACCGACCCTGTCATTTTTTTCAATTTTTACCCCTATGGAAAATCCTTCACAATTTTCACACAATGCCCTCACGGTGCTTGATTTTACACATTTTTCAATCAGCCCGCCCCTCTGGCCCCTTGTAGCAAGTTTTGGGACAATCCCCCACCCTTCCCATTTTTGACTTTTTCGACACTACCGGCCCTGTCGTTTTTTTCAATTTTTGGCCGCTTTGGAAAATCCTTCATAATTTTCACACAATGCCCTCACGGTGCTTGATTTTACAAATTTTTCATTCAGGCCGCCCCTCTGGCCCCTTGTAGCAAGTTTTGGGACAATCCCCCACCCTTCCCATTTTTGAATTTTTCGACACTACCGGCCCTGTCGTTTTTTTCAATTTTTGGCCGCTTTGGAAAATCCTTCATAATTTTCACACAATGCCCTCACGGTGCTTGATTTTACAAATTTTTCATTCAGGCCGCCCCTCTGGCCCCTTGTAGCAAGTTTTGGGACAATCCCCCACCCTTCCCATTTTTGACTTTTTCGACACTACCGGCCCTGTCGTTTTTTTCAATTTTTGGCCGCTTTGGAAAATCCTTCACAATTTTCACACAATGCCCTCACGGTGCTTGATTTTACACATTTTTCAATCAGCCCGCCCCTCTGGCCCCTTGTAGCAAGTTTTGGGACAATCCCCCACCCTTCCCATTTTTGACTTTTTCGACACTACCGGCCCTGTCGTTTTTTTCAATTTTTGCCCGCTTTGGAAAATCCTTAAAAATTTTCACACAATGCCCTCACGGTGCTTGATTTTACACATTTTTCATTCAGGCCGCCCCTCTGGCCCCTTGTAGCAAGTTTTGGGACAATCCCCCACCCTTCCCATTTTTGACTTTTTCGACACTACCGACCCTGTCATTTTTTTCAATTTTTACCCCTATGGAAAATCCTTCACAATTTTCACACAATGCCCTCACGGTGCTTGATTTTACACATTTTTCAATCAGCCCGCCCATCTGGCCCCTTGTAGCAAGTTTTGGGACAATCCCCCACCCTTCCCATTTTTGACTTTTTCGACACTACCGGCCCTGTCGTTTTTTTCAATTTTTGGCCGCTTTGGAAAATCCTTCATAATTTTCACACAATGCCCTCACGGTGCTTGATTTTACAAATTTTTCATTCAGGCCGCCCCTCTGGCCCCTTGTAGCAAGTTTTGGGACAATCCCCCACCCTTCCCATTTTTGAATTTTTCGACACTACCGGCCCTGTCGTTTTTTTCAATTTTTGGCCGCTTTGGAAAATCCTTCATAATTTTCACACAATGCCCTCACGGTGCTTGATTTTACAAATTTTTCATTCAGGCCGCCCCTCTGGCCCCTTGTAGCAAGTTTTGGGACAATCCCCCACCCTTCCCATTTTTGACTTTTTCGACACTACCGGCCCTGTCGTTTTTTTCAATTTTTGGCCGCTTTGGAAAATCCTTCACAATTTTCACACAATGCCCTCACGGTGCTTGATTTTACACATTTTTCATTCAGGCCGCCCCTCTGGCCCCTTGTAGCAAGTTTTGGGACAATCCCCCACCCTTCCCATTTTTGACTTTTTCGACACTACCGACCCTGTCATTTTTTTCAATTTTTACCCCTATGGAACATCCTTCACAATTTTCACACAATGCCTTCACGGTGCTTGATTTTACACATTTTTCAATCAGCCCGCCCCTCTGGCCCCTTGTAGCAAGTTTTGGGACAATCCCCCACCTTTCCCATTTTTGACTTTTTCGACACTACCGGCCCTGTCGTTTTTTTCAATTTTTGGCCGCTTTAGAAAATCCTTCATAATTTTCACACAATGCCCTCACGGTGCTTGATTTTACAAATTTTTCATTCAGGCCGCCCCTCTGGCCCCTTGTAGCAAGTTTTGGGACAATCCCCCACCCTTCCCATTTTTGACTTTTTCGACACTACCGGCCCTGTCGTTTTTTTCAATTTTTGGCCGCTTTGGAAAATCCTTCACAATTTTCACACAATGCCCTCACGGTGCTTGATTTTACACATTTTTCATTCAGGCCGCCCCTCTGGCCCCTTGTAGCAAGTTTTGGGACAATCCCCCACCCTTCCCATTTTTGACTTTTTCGACACTACCGGCCCTGTCGTTTTTTTCAATTTTTGGCCGCTTTGGAAAATCCTTCATAATTTTCACACAATGCCCTCACGGTGCTTGATTTTACAAATTTTTCATTCAGGCCGCCCCTCTGGCCCCTTGTAGCAAGTTTTGGGACAATCCCCCACCCTTCCCATTTTTGAATTTTTCGACACTACCGGCCCTGTCGTTTTTTTCAATTTTTGGCCGCTTTGGAAAATCCTTCATAATTTTCACACAATGCCCTCACGGTGCTTGATTTTACAAATTTTTCATTCAGGCCGCCCCTCTGGCCCCTTGTAGCAAGTTTTGGGACAATCCCCCACCCTTCCCATTTTTGACTTTTTCGACACTACCGGCCCTGTCATTTTTTTCCATTTTTGGCCGCTTTGGAAAATCCTTCACAATTTTCACACAATGCCCTCACGGTGCTTGATTTTACACATTTTTCATTCAGGCCGCCCCTCTGGCTCCTTGTAGCAAGTTTTGGGACAATCCCCCACCCTTCCCATTTTTGACTTTTTCGACACTACCGACCCTGTCATTTTTTTCAATTGTTACCCCTATGGAAAATCCTTCACAATTTTCACACAATGCCCTCACGGTGCTTGATTTTACAAATTTTTCATTCAGGCCGCCCCTCTGGCCCCTTGTAGCAAGTTTTGGGACAATCCCCCACCCTTCCCATTTTTGACTTTTTCGACACTACCGGCCCTGTCATTTTTTTCCATTTTTGGCCGCTTTGGAAAATCCTTCACAATTTTCACACAATGCCCTCACGGTGCTTGATTTTACACATTTTTCATTCAGGCCGCCCCTCTGGCCCCTTGTAGCAAGTTTTGGGACAATCCCCCACCCTTCCCATTTTTGACTTTTTCGACACTACCGGCCCTGTCATTTTTTTCCATTTTTGGCCGCTTTGGAAAATCCTTCATAATTTTCACACAATGCCCTCACGGTGCTTGATTTTACACATTTTTCATTCAGGCCGCCCCTCTGGCCCCTTGTAGCAAGTTTTGGGACAATCCCCCACCCTTCCCATTTTTGACTTTTTCGACACTACCGGCCCTGTCGTTTTTTTCAATTTTTGGCCGCTTTGGAAAATCCTTCACAATTTTCACACAATGCCCTCACGGTGCTTGATTTTACACATTTTTCATTCAGGCCGCCCCTCTGGCCCCTTGTAGCAAGTTTTGGGACAATCCCCCACCCTTCCCATTTTTGAATTTTTCGACACTACCGGCCCTGTCGTTTTTTTCAATTTTTGGCCGCTTTGGAAAATCCTTCATAATTTTCACACAATGCCCTCACGGTGCTTGATTTTACAAATTTTTCATTCAGGCCGCCCCTCTGGCCCCTTGTAGCAAGTTTTGGGACAATCCCCCACCCTTCCCATTTTTGACTTTTTCGACACTACCGGCCCTGTCATTTTTTTCCATTTTTGGCCGCTTTGGAAAATCCTTCACAATTTTCACACAATGCCCTCACGGTGCTTGATTTGACACATTTTTCATTCAGGCCGCCCCTCTGGCCCCTTGTAGCAAGTTTTGGGACAATCCCCCACCCTTCCCATTTTTGACTTTTTCGACACTACCGACCCTGTCATTTTTTTCAATTTTTACCCCTATGGAAAATCCTTCACAATTTTCACACAATGCCCTCACGGTGCTTGATTTTACACATTTTTCAATCAGGCCGCCCCTCTGGCCCCTTGTAGCAAGTTTTGGGACAATCCCCCACCCTTCCCATTTTTGAATTTTTCGACACTACCGGCCCTGTCGTTTTTTTCAATTTTTGGCCGCTTTGGAAAATCCTTCATAATTTTCACACAATGCCCTCACGGTGCTTGATTTTACAAATTTTTCATTCAGGCCGCCCCTCTGGCCCCTTGTAGCAAGTTTTGGGACAATCCCCCACCCTTCCCATTTTTGAATTTTTCGACACTACCGGCCCTGTCGTTTTTTTCCATTTTTGGCCGCTTTGGAAAATCCTTCATAATTTTCACACAATGCCCTCACGGTGCTTGATTTTACAAATTTTTCATTCAGGCCGCCCCTCTGGCCCCTTGTAGCAAGTTTTGGGACAATCCCCCACCCTTCCCATTTTTGACTTTTTCGACAATACCGGCCCTGTCGTTTTTTTCAATTTTTGGCCGCTTTGGAAAATCCTTCACAATTTTCACACAATGCCCTCACGGTGCTTGATTTTACACATTTTTCATTCAGGCCGCCCCTCTGGCCCCTTGTAGCAAGTTTTGGGACAATCCCCCACCCTTCCCATTTTTGACTTTTTCGACACTACCGACCCTGTCATTTTTTTCAATTTTTACCCCTATGGAAAATCCTTCACAATTTTCACACAATGCCCTCACGGTGCTTGATTTTACACATTTTTCAATCAGGCCGCCCCTCTGGCCCCTTGTAGCAAGTTTTGGGACAATCCCCCACCCTTCCCATTTTTGAATTTTTCGACACTACCGGCCCTGTCGTTTTTTTCAATTTTTGGCCGCTTTGGAAAATCCTTCATAATTTTCACACAATGCCCTCACGGTGCTTGATTTGACAAATTTTTCATTCAGGCCGCCCCTCTGGCCCCTTGTAGCAAGTTTTGGGACAATCCCCCACCCTTCCCATTTTTGACTTTTTCGACACTACCGGCCCTGTCGTTTTTTTCAATTTTTGGCCGCTTTGTAAAATCCTTCACAATTTTCACACAATGCCCTCACGGTGCTTGATTTTACACATTTTTCATTCAGGCCGCCCCTCTGGCCCCTTGTAGCAAGTTTTGGGACAATCCCCCACCCTTCCCATTTTTGACTTTTTCGACACTACCGGCCCTGTCATTTTTTTCTATTTTTGGCCGCTTTGGAAAATCCTTCATAATTTTCACACAATGCCCTCACGGTGCTTGATTTTACACATTTTTCATTCAGGCCGCCCCTCTGGCCCCTTGTAGCAAGTTTTGGGACAATCCCCCACCCTTCCCATTTTTGACTTTTTCGACACTACCGGCCCTGTCGTTTTTTTCAATTTTTGGCCGCTTTGGAAAATCCTTCACAATTTTCACACAATGCCCTCACGGTGCTTGATTTTACAAATTTTTCATTCAGGCCGCCCCTCTGGCCCCTTGTAGCAAGTTTTGGGACAATCCCCCACCCTTCCCATTTTTGAATTTTTCGACACTACCGGCCCTGTCGTTTTTTTCAATTTTTGGCCGCTTTGGAAAATCCTTCATAATTTTCACACAATGCCCTCACGGTGCTTGATTTTACAAATTTTTCATTCAGGCCGCCCCTCTGGCCCCTTGTAGCAAGTTTTGGGACAATCCCCCACCCTTCCCATTTTTGAATTTTTCGACACTACCGGCCCTGTCGTTTTTTTCAATTTTTGGCCGCTTTGGAAAATCCTTCATAATTTTCACACAATGCCCTCACGGTGCTTGATTTTACAAATTTTTCATTCAGGCCGCCCCTCTGGCCCCTTGTAGCAAGTTTTGGGACAATCCCCCACCCTTCCCATTTTTGACTTTTTCGACACTACCGGCCCTGTCGTTTTTTTCAATTTTTGGCCGCTTTGGAAAATCCTTCACAATTTTCATACAATGCCCTCACGGTGCTTGATTTTACAAATTTTTCATTCAGGCCGCCCCTCTGGCCCCTTGTAGCAAGTTTTGGGACAATCCCCCACCCTTCCCATTTTTGAATTTTTCGACACTACCGGCCCTGTCGTTTTTTTCAATTTTTGGCCGCTTTGGAAAATCCTTCATAATTTTCACACAATGCCCTCACGGTGCTTGATTTTACACATTTTTCATTCAGGCCGCCCCTCTGGCCCCTTGTAGCAAGTTTTGGGACAATCCCCCACCATTCCCATTTTTGACTTTTTCGACACTACCGACCCTGTCATTTTTTTCAATTTTTACCCCTATGGAAAATCCTTCACAATTTTCACACAATGCCCTCACGGTGCTTGATTTTACACATTTTTCAATCAGGCCGCCCCTCTGGCCCCTTGTAGCAAGTTTTGGGACAATCCCCCACCCTTCCCATTTTTGAATTTTTCGACACTACCGGCCCTGTCGTTTTTTTCAATTTTTGGCCGCTTTGGAAAATCCTTCATAATTTTCACACAATGCCCTCACGGTGCTTGATTTTACACATTTTTCAATCAGGCCGCCCCTCTGGCCCCTTGTAGCAAGTTTTGGGACAATCCCCCACCCTTCCCATTTTTGAATTTTTCGACACTACCGGCCCTGTCGTTTTTTTCAATTTTTGGCCGCTTTGGAAAATCCTTCATAATTTTCACACAATGCCCTCACGGTGCTTGATTTGACAAATTTTTCATTCAGGCCGCCCCTCTGGCCCCTTGTAGCAAGTTTTGGGACAATCCCCCACCCTTCCCATTTTTGACTTTTTCGACACTACCGGCCCTGTCGTTTTTTTCAATTTTTGGCCGCTTTGTAAAATCCTTCACAATTTTCACACAATGCCCTCACGGTGCTTGATTTTACACATTTTTCATTCAGGCCGCCCCTCTGGCCCCTTGTAGCAAGTTTTGGGACAATCCCCCACCCTTCCCATTTTTGACTTTTTCGACACTACCGGCCCTGTCATTTTTTTCTATTTTTGGCCGCTTTGGAAAATCCTTCATAATTTTCACACAATGCCCTCACGGTGCTTGATTTTACAAATTTTTCATTCAGGCCGCCCCTCTGGCCCCTTGTAGCAAGTTTTGGGACAATCCCCCACCCTTCCCATTTTTGACTTTTTCGACACTACCGGCCCTGTCGTTTTTTTCAATTTTTGGCCGCTTTGGAAAATCCTTCACAATTTTCACACAATGCCCTCACGGTGCTTGATTTTACACATTTTTCATTCAGGCCGCCCCTCTTGCCCCTTGTAGCAAGTTTTGGGACAATCCCCCACCCTTCCCATTTTTGAATTTTTCGACACTACCGGCCCTGTCGTTTTTTTCAATTTTTGGCCGCTTTGGAAAATCCTTCATAATTTTCACACAATGCCCTCACGGTGCTTGATTTTACAAATTTTTCATTCAGGCCGCCCCTCTGGCCCCTTGTAGCAAGTTTTGGGACAATCCCCCACCCTTCCCATTTTTGACTTTTTCGACACTACCGGCCCTGTCGTTTTTTTCAATTTTTGGCCGCTTTGGAAAATCCTTCACAATTTTCACACAATGCCCTCACGGTGCTTGATTTTACACATTTTTCATTCAGGCCGCCCCTCTGGCCCCTTGTAGCAAGTTTTGGGACAATCCCCCACCCTTCCCATTTTTGAATTTTTCGACACTACCGGCCCTGTCGTTTTTTTCAATTTTTGGCCGCTTTGGAAAATCCTTCATAATTTTCACACAATGCCCTCACGGTGCTTGATTTTACACATTTTTCATTCAGGCCGCCCCTCTGGCCCCTTGTAGCAAGTTTTGGGACAATCCCCCACCATTCCCATTTTTGACTTTTTCGACACTACCGACCCTGTCATTTTTTTCAATTTTTACCCCTATGGAAAATCCTTCACAATTTTCACACAATGCCCTCACGGTGCTTGATTTTACACATTTTTCAATCAGGCCGCCCCTCTGGCCCCTTGTAGCAAGTTTTGGGACAATCCCCCACCCTTCCCATTTTTGAATTTTTCGACACTACCGGCCCTGTCGTTTTTTTCAATTTTTGGCCGCTTTGGAAAATCCTTCATAATTTTCACACAATGCCCTCACGGTGCTTGATTTTACAAATTTTTCATTCAGGCCGCCCCTCTGGCCCCTTGTAGCAAGTTTTGGGACAATCCCCCACCCTTCCCATTTTTGACTTTTTCGACACTACCGGCCCTGTCGTTTTTTTCAATTTTTGGCCGCTTTGGAAAATCCTTCACAATTTTCACACAATGCCCTCACGGTGCTTGATTTTACACATTTTTCATTCAGGCCGCCCCTCTGGCCCCTTGTAGCAAGTTTTGGGACAATCCCCCACCCTTCCCATTTTTGAATTTTTCGACACTACCGGCCCTGTCGTTTTTTTCAATTTTTGGCCGCTTTGGAAAATCCTTCATAATTTTCACACAATGCCCTCACGGTGCTTGATTTTACAAATTTTTCATTCAGGCCGCCCCTCTGGCCCCTTGTAGCAAGTTTTGGGACAATCCCCCACCCTTCCCATTTTTGACTTTTTCGACACTACCGGCCCTGTCGTTTTTTTAAATTTTTGGCCGCTTTGTAAAATCCTTCACAATTTTCACACAATGCCCTCACGGTGCTTGATTTTACACATTTTTCATTCAGGCCGCCCCTCTGGCCCCTTGTAGCAAGTTTTGGGACAATCCCCCACCCTTCCCATTTTTGACTTTTTCGACACTACCGGCCCTGTCGTTTTTTTCAATTTTTGGCCGCTTTGGAAAATCCTTCACAATTTTCACACAATGCCCTCACGGTGCTTGATTTTACACATTTTTCATTCAGGCCGCCCCTCTGGCCCCTTGTAGCAAGTTTTGGGACAATCCCCCACCCTTCCCATTTTTGAATTTTTCGACACTACCGGCCCTGTCGTTTTTTTCAATTTTTGGCCGCTTTGGAAAATCCTTCATAATTTTCACACAATGCCCTCACGGTGCTTGATTTTACAAATTTTTCATTCAGGCCGCCCCTCTGGCCCCTTGTAGCAAGTTTTGGGACAATCCCCCACCCTTCCCATTTTTGACTTTTTCGACAATACCGGCCCTGTCGTTTTTTTCAATTTTTGGCCGCTTTGGAAAATCCTTCACAATTTTCACACAATGCCCTCACGGTGCTTGATTTTACACATTTTTCATTCAGGCCGCCCCTCTGGCCCCTTGTAGCAAGTTTTGGGACAATCCCCCACCCTTCCCATTTTTGACTTTTTCGACACTACCGACCCTGTCATTTTTTTCAATTTTTACCCCTATGGAAAATCCTTCACAATTTTCACACAATGCCCTCACGGTGCTTGATTTTACACATTTTTCAATCAGGCCGCCCCTCTGGCCCCTTGTAGCAAGTTTTGGGACAATCCCCCACCCTTCCCATTTTTGAATTTTTCGACACTACCGGCTCTGTCGTTTTTTTCAATTTTTGGCCGCTTTGGAAAATCCTTCATAATTTTCACACAATGCCCTCACGGTGCTTGATTTTACAAATTTTTCATTCAGGCCGCCCCTCTGGCCCCTTGTAGCAAGTTTTGGGACAATCCCCCACCCTTCCCATTTTTGACTTTTTCGACACTACCGGCCCTGTCGTTTTTTTCAATTTTTGGCCGCTTTGTAAAATCCTTCACAATTTTCACACAATGCCCTCACGGTGCTTGATTTTACACATTTTTCATTCAGGCCGCCCCTCTGGCCCCTTGTAGCAAGTTTTGGGACAATCCCCCACCCTTCCCATTTTTGACTTTTTCGACACTACCGGCCCTGTCATTTTTTTCCATTTTTGGCCGCTTTGGAAAATCCTTCATAATTTTCACACAATGCCCTCACGGTGCTTGATTTTACACATTTTTCATTCAGGCCGCCCCTCTGGCCCCTTGTAGCAAGTTTTGGGACAATCCCCCACCCTTCCCATTTTTGACTTTTTCGACACTACCGGCCCTGTCGTTTTTTTCAATTTTTGGCCGCTTTGGAAAATCCTTCACAATTTTCACACAATGCCCTCACGGTGCTTGATTTTACACATTTTTCATTCAGGCCGCCCCTCTGGCCCCTTGTAGCAAGTTTTGGGACAATCCCCCACCCTTCCCATTTTTGAATTTTTCGACACTACCGGCCCTGTCGTTTTTTTCCATTTTTGGCCGCTTTGGAAAATCCTTCATAATTTTCACACAATGCCCTCACGGTGCTTGATTTTACAAATTTTTCATTCAGGCCGCCCCTCTGGCCCCTTGTAGCAAGTTTTGGGACAATCCCCCACCCTTCCCATTTTTGACTTTTTCGACACTACCGGCCCTGTCGTTTTTTTCAATTTTTGGCCGCTTTGGAAAATCCTTCACAATTTTCACACAATGCCCTCACGGTGCTTGATTTTACACATTTTTCATTCAGGCCGCCCCTCTGGCCCCTTGTAGCAAGTTTTGGGACAATCCCCCACCCTTCCCATTTTTGAATTTTTCGACACTACCGGCCCTGTCGTTTTTTTCAATTTTTGGCCGCTTTGGAAAATCCTTCATAATTTTCACACAATGCCCTCACGGTGCTTGATTTTACAAATTTTTCATTCAGGCCGCCCCTCTGGCCCCTTGTAGCAAGTTTTGGGACAATCCCCCACCCTTCCCATTTTTGACTTTTTCGACACTACCGGCCCTGTCATTTTTTTCCATTTTTGGCCGCTTTGGAAAATCCTTCACAATTTTCACACAATGCCCTCACGGTGCTTGATTTTACACATTTTTCATTCAGGCCGCCCCTCTGGCCCCTTGTAGCAAGTTTTGGGACAATCCCCCACCCTTCCCATTTTTGACTTTTTCGACACTACCGACCCTGTCATTTTTTTCAATTTTTACCCCTATGGAAAATCCTTCACAATTTTCACACAATGCCCTCACGGTGCTTGATTTTACACATTTTTCAATCAGGCCGCCCCTCTGGCCCCTTGTAGCAAGTTTTGGGACAATCCCCCACCCTTCCCATTTTTGAATTTTTCGACACTACCGGCCCTGTCGTTTTTTTCAATTTTTGCCCGCTTTGGAAAATCCTTCATAATTTTCACACAATGCCCTCACGGTGCTTGATTTTACAAATTTTTCATTCAGGCCGCCCCTCTGGCCCCTTGTAGCAAGTTTTGGGACAATCCCCCACCCTTCCCATTTTTGACTTTTTCGACACTACCGGCCCTGTCATTTTTTTCCATTTTTGGCCGCTTTGGAAAATCCTTCACAATTTTCACACAATGCCCTCACGGTGCTTGATTTTACACATTTTTCATTCAGGCCGCCCCTCTGGCCCCTTGTAGCAAGTTTTGGGACAATCCCCCACCCTTCCCATTTTTGACTTTTTCGACACTACCGGCCCTGTCATTTTTTTCAATTTTTGCCCGCTTTGGAAAATCCTTGACAATTTTCACACAATGCCTTCACGGTGCTTGATTTTACACATTTTTCATTCAGGCCGCCCCTCTGGCCCCTTGTAGCAAGTTTTGGGACAATCCCCCACCCTTCCCATTTTTGACTTTTTCGACACTACCGGCCCTGTCATTTTTTTCCATTTTTGGCCGCTTTGGAAAATCCTTGACAATTTTCACACAATGCCTTCACGGTGCTTGATTTTACACATTTTTCATTCAGGCCGCCCCTCTGGCCCCTTGTAGCAAGTTTTGGGACAATCCCCCACCCTTCCCATTTTTGACTTTTTCGACACTACCGGCCCTGTCATTTTTTTCAATTTTTGCCCGCTTTGGAAAATCCTTGACAATTTTCACACAATGCCTTCCCAGTGCTTGATTTTACACATCTTTAATTCAGGCCGCCCCTCTGGCCCCTTGTAGCAAGTTTTGGGACAATCCCCCACCCTTCCCATTTTTGAATTTTTCGACACTACCGGCCCTGTCGTTTTTTTCAATTTTTGGCCGCTTTGGAAAATCCTTCATAATTTTCACACAATGCCCTCACGGTGCTTGATTTTACAAATTTTTCATTCAGGCCGCCCCTCTGGCCCCTTGTAGCAAGTTTTGGGACAATCCCCCACCCTTCCCATTTTTGACTTTTTCGACACTACCGGCCCTGTCATTTTTTTCCATTTTTGGCCGCTTTGGAAAATCCTTCACAATTTTCACACAATGCCCTCACGGTGCTTGATTTTACACATTTTTCATTCAGGCCGCCCCTCTGGCCCCTTGTAGCAAGTTTTGGGACAATCCCCCACCCTTCCCATTTTTGACTTTTTCGACACTACCGACCCTGTCATTTTTTTCAATTTTTACCCCTATGGAAAATCCTTCACAATTTTCACACAATGCCCTCACGGTGCTTGATTTTACACATTTTTCATTCAGGCCGCCCCTCTGGCCCCTTGTAGCAAGTTTTGGGACAATCCCCCACCCTTCCCATTTTTGAATTTTTCGACACTACCGGCCCTGTCGTTTTTTTCAATTTTTGCCCGCTTTGGAAAATCCTTCATAATTTTCACACAATGCCCTCACGGTGCTTGATTTTACAAATTTTTCATTCAGGCCGCCCCTCTGGCCCCTTGTAGCAAGTTTTGGGACAATCCCCCACCCTTCCCATTTTTGACTTTTTCGACACTACCGGCCCTGTCATTTTTTTCCATTTTTGGCCGCTTTGGAAAATCCTTCACAATTTTCACACAATGCCCTCACGGTGCTTGATTTTACACATTTTTCATTCAGGCCGCCCCTCTGGCCCCTTGTAGCAAGTTTTGGGACAATCCCCCACCCTTCCCATTTTTGACTTTTTCGACACTACCGGCCCTGTCATTTTTTTCAATTTTTGCCCGCTTTGGAAAATCCTTGACAATTTTCACACAATGCCTTCACGGTGCTTGATTTTACACATTTTTCATTCAGGCCGCCCCTCTGGCCCCTTGTAGCAAGTTTTGGGACAATCCCCCACCCTTCCCATTTTTGACTTTTTCGACACTACCGGCCCTGTCATTTTTTTCCATTTTTGGCCGCTTTGGAAAATCCTTGACAATTTTCACACAATGCCTTCACGGTGCTTGATTTTACACATTTTTCATTCAGGCCGCCCCTCTGGCCCCTTGTAGCAAGTTTTGGGACAATCCCCCACCCTTCCCATTTTTGACTTTTTCGACACTACCGGCCCTGTCATTTTTTTCAATTTTTGCCCGCTTTGGAAAATCCTTGACATTTTTCACACAATGCCTTCACAGTGCTTGATTTTACACATCTTTAATTCAGGCCGCCCCTCTGGCCCCTTGTAGCAAGTTTTGGGACAATCCCCCACCCTTCCCATTTTTGAATTTTTCGACACTACCGGCCCTGTCGTTTTTTTCAATTTTTGCCCGCTTTGGAAAATCCTTCATAATTTTCACACAATGCCCTCACGGTGCTTGATTTTACAAATTTTTCATTCAGGCCGCCCCTCTGGCCCCTTGTAGCAAGTTTTGGGACAATCCCCCACCCTTCCCATTTTTGACTTTTTCGACACTACCGGCCCTGTCATTTTTTTCCATTTTTGGCCGCTTTGGAAAATCCTTCACAATTTTCACACAATGCCCTCACGGTGCTTGATTTTACACATTTTTCATTCAGGCCGCCCCTCTGGCCCCTTGTAGCAAGTTTTGGGACAATCCCCCACCCTTCCCATTTTTGACTTTTTCGACACTACCGGCCCTGTCATTTTTTTCAATTTTTGCCCGCTTTGGAAAATCCTTCACAATTTTCACACAATGCCCTCACGGTGCTTGATTTTACACATTTTTCATTCAGGCCGCCCCTCTGGCCCCTTGTAGCAAGTTTTGGGACAATCCCCCACCCTTCCCATTTTTGACTTTTTCAAAACTACCGGCCCTGTCATTTTTTTAAATTTTTGCCCGCTTTGGAAAATCCTTGACAATTTTCACACAATGCCTTCACAGTGCTTGATTTTACACATCTTTAATTCAGGCCGCCCCTCTGGCCCCTTGTAGCAAGTTTTGGGACAATCCCCCATCCTTCCCATTTTTGACTTTTTCGACACTACCGGCCCTGTCATTTTTTTCAATTTTTGCCCGCTTTGGAAAATCCTTGACAATTTTCACACAATGCCTTCACAGTGCTTGATTTTACACATTTGTCATTCAGGCCGCCCCTCTGGCCCCTTGTAGCAAGTTTTGGGACAATCCCCCACCCTTCCTATTTTTGACTTTTTCAACACTACCGGCCCTGTCATTTTTTTCAATTTTTGCCCCCTATGGAAAATCCTTCACAATTTTCACACAATGCCTTCACGGTGCTTGATTTTACACACTTTTAATTCAGGCCGCCCCTCTGGCCCCTTGTAGCAAGTTTTGGGACAATCCCCCACCCTTCCTATTTTTGACTTTTTCAACACTACCGGCCCTGTCATTTTTTTCAATTTTTGGCCGCTTTGGAAAATCCTTGACAATTTTCACACAATGCCCTCACGGTGCTTGATTTTACACATTTTTCATTCAGGCCGCCCCTCTGGCCCCTTGTAGCAAGTTTTGGGACAATCCCCTACCCTTCCCCATTTTTGACTTTTTCGACACTACCGGCCCTGTTATTCTTTAAAATTTTTTCCCGCTTTGGAAAATCCTTGACAATTTTCACACAATGCCTTCACGGTGCTTGATTTTACACATTTTTCATTCAGGCCGCCCCTCTGGCCCCTTGTAGCAAGTTTTGGGACAATCCCCCACCCTTCCCATTTTTGACTTTTTCGACACTACCGACCCTGTCATTTTTTTCAATTTTTGCCCGCTTTGGAAAATCCTTGACAATTTTCACACAATGCCTTCACGGTGCTTGATTTTACACATTTTTCATTCAGGCCGCCCCTCTGGCCCCTTGTAGCAAGTTTTGGGACAATCCCCCACCCTTCCCATTTTTGACTTTTTCGACACTACCGGCCCTGTCATTTTTTTCAATTTTTGCCCGCTTTGGAAAATCCTTGACAATTTTCACACAATGCCTTCACAGTGCTTGATTTTACACATCTTTAATTCAGGCCGCCCCTCTGGCCCCTTGTAGCAAGTTTTGGGACAATCCCCCACCCTTCCCATTTTTGAATTTTTCGACACTACCGGCCCTGTCGTTTTTTTCAATTTTTGCCCGCTTTGGAAAATCCTTCATAATTTTCACACAATGCCCTCACGGTGCTTGATTTTACAAATTTTTCATTCAGGCCGCCCCTCTGGCCCCTTGTAGCAAGTTTTGGGACAATCCCCCACCCTTCCCATTTTTGACTTTTTCGACACTACCGGCCCTGTCATTTTTTTCCATTTTTGGCCGCTTTGGAAAATCCTTCACAATTTTCACACAATGCCCTCACGGTGCTTGATTTTACACATTTTTCATTCAGGCCGCCCCTCTGGCCCCTTGTAGCAAGTTTTGGGACAATCCCCCACCCTTCCCATTTTTGACTTTTTCGACACTACCGGCCCTGTCATTTTTTTCAATTTTTGCCCGCTTTGGAAAATCCTTGACAATTTTCACACAATGCCTTCACGGTGCTTGATTTTACACATTTTTCATTCAGGCCGCCCCTCTGGCCCCTTGTAGCAAGTTTTGGGACAATCCCCCACCCTTCCCATTTTTGACTTTTTCGACACTACCGGCCCTGTCATTTTTTTCCATTTTTGGCCGCTTTGGAAAATCCTTGACAATTTTCACACAATGCCTTCACGGTGCTTGATTTTACACATTTTTCATTCAGGCCGCCCCTCTGGCCCCTTGTAGCAAGTTTTGGGACAATCCCCCACCCTTCCCATTTTTGACTTTTTCGACACTACCGGCCCTGTCATTTTTTTCAATTTTTGCCCGCTTTGGAAAATCCTTGACAATTTTCACACAATGCCTTCACAGTGCTTGATTTTACACATCTTTAATTCAGGCCGCCCCTCTGGCCCCTTGTAGCAAGTTTTGGGACAATCCCCCACCCTTCCCATTTTTGAATTTTTCGACACTACCGGCCCTGTCGTTTTTTTCAATTTTTGCCCGCTTTGGAAAATCCTTCATAATTTTCACACAATGCCCTCACGGTGCTTGATTTTACAAATTTTTCATTCAGGCCGCCCCTCTGGCCCCTTGTAGCAAGTTTTGGGACAATCCCCCACCCTTCCCATTTTTGACTTTTTCGACACTACCGGCCCTGTCATTTTTTTCCATTTTTGGCCGCTTTGGAAAATCCTTCACAATTTTCACACAATGCCCTCACGGTGCTTGATTTTACACATTTTTCATTCAGGCCGCCCCTCTGGCCCCTTGTAGCAAGTTTTGGGACAATCCCCCACCCTTCCCATTTTTGACTTTTTCGACACTACCGGCCCTGTCATTTTTTTCAATTTTTGCCCGCTTTGGAAAATCCTTGACAATTTTCACACAATGCCTTCACGGTGCTTGATTTTACACATTTTTCATTCAGGCCGCCCCTCTGGCCCCTTGTAGCAAGTTTTGGGACAATCCCCCACCCTTCCCATTTTTGACTTTTTCGACACTACCGGCCCTGTCATTTTTTTCCATTTTTGGCCGCTTTGGAAAATCCTTGACAATTTTCACACAATGCCTTCACGGTGCTTGATTTTACACATTTTTCATTCAGGCCGCCCCTCTGGCCCCTTGTAGCAAGTTTTGGGACAATCCCCCACCCTTCCTATTTTTGACTTTTTCGACACTACCGGCCCTGTCATTTTTTTCAATTTTTGCCCCCTATGGAAAATCCTTCACAATTTTCACACAATGCCTTCACGGTGCTTGATTTTACACACTTTTAATTCAGGCCGCCCCTCTGGCCCCTTGTAGCAAGTTTTGGGACAATCCCCCACCCTTCCTATTTTTGACTTTTTCGACACTACCGGCCCTGTCATTTTTTTCAATTTTTGGCCGCTTTGGAAAATCCTTGACAATTTTCACACAATGCCCTCACTGTGCTTGATTTTACACATTTTTCATTCAGGCCGCCCCTCTGGCCCCTTGTAGCAAGTTTTGGGCCAATCCCCCACCCTTCCCATTTTTGACTTTTTCGACACTACCGACCCTGTCATTTTTTTCAATTTTTGCCCGCTTTGGAAAATCCTTGACAATTTACACACAATGCCCTCACGGTGCTTGATTTTACACATTTTTCATTCAGGCCGCCCCTCTGGCCCCTTGTAGCAAGTTTTGGGACAATCCCCCACCCTTCCTATTTTTGACTTTTTCGACACTACCGGCCCTGTCATTTTTTTCAATTTTTGCCCCCTATGGAAAATCCTTCACAATTTTCACACAATGCCTTCACGGTGCTTGATTTTACACACTTTTAATTCAGGCCGCCCCTCTGGCCCCTTGTAGCAAGTTTTGGGACAATCCCCCACCCTTCCTATTTTTGACTTTTTCGACACTACCGGCCCTGTCATTTTTTTCAATTTTTGGCCGCTTTGGAAAATCCTTGACAATTTTCACACAATGCCTTCACAGTGCTTGATTTTACACATCTTTAATTCAGGCCGCCCCTCTGGCCCCTTGTAGCAAGTTTTGGGACAATCCCCCACCCTTCCCATTTTTGACTTTTTCGACACTACCGACCCTGTCATTTTTTTCAATTTTTGCCCGCTTTGGAAAATCCTTCACAATTTTCACACAATGCCCTCACGGTGCTTGATTTTACACATTTTTCATTCAGGCCGCCCCTCTGGCCCCTTGTAGCAAGTTTTGGGACAATCCCCCATCCTTCCCATTTTTGACTTTTTCGACACTACCGGCCCTGTCATTTTTTTCAATTTTTGCCCGCTTTGGAAAATCCTTGACAATTTTCACACAATGCCTTCACAGTGCTTGATTTTACACATCTTTAATTCAGGCCGCCCCTCTGGCCCCTTGTAGCAAGTTTTGGGACAATCCCCCACCCTTCCCATTTTTGACTTTTTCGACACTACCGACCCTGTCATTTTTTTTCAATTTTTGCCCGCTTTGGAAAAGCCTTCACAATTTTCACACAATGCCCTCACGGTGCTTGATTTTACACATTTTTCATTCAGGCCGCCCCTCTGGCCCCTTGTAGCAAGTTTTGGGACAATCCCCCACCCTTCCCATTTTTGACTTTTTGAACACTACCGGCCCTGTCATTTTTTTCAATTTTTGCCCGCTTTGGAAAATCCTTGACAAATTTTCACACAATGCCTTCACGGTGCTTGATTTTACACATTTTTCATTCAGGCCGCCCCTCTGGCCCCTTGTAGCAAGTTTTGGGACAATCCCCCATCCTTCCCATTTTTGACTTTTTCGACACTACCGGCCCTGTCATTTTTTTCAATTTTTGCCCGCTTTGGAAAATCCTTGACAATTTTCACACAATGCCTTCACAGTGCTTGATTTTACACATTTTTCATTCAGGCCGCCCCTCTGGCCCCTTGTAGCAAGTTTTGGGACAATCCCCCACCCTTCCTATTTTTGACTTTTTCGACACTACCGGCCCTGTCATTTTTTTCAATTTTTGCCCCCTATGGAAAATCCTTCACAATTTTCACACAATGCCTTCACGGTGCTTGATTTTACACACTTTTAATTCAGGCCGCCCCTCTGGCCCCTTGTAGCAAGTTTTGGGACAATCCCCCACCCTTCCTATTTTTGACTTTTTCGACACTACCGGCCCTGTCATTTTTTTCAATTTTTGGCCGCTTTGGAAAATCCTTCACAATTTTCACACAATGCCCTCACGGTGCTTGATTTTACACATTTTTCATTCAGGCCGCCCCTCTGGCCCCTTGTAGCAAGTTTTGGGACAATCCCCTACCCTTCCCATTTTTGACTTTTTCGACACTACCGGCCCTGTTATTCTTTAAAATTTTTTCCCGCTTTGGAAAATCCTTGACAATTTTCACACAATGCCTTCACGGTGCTTGATTTTACACATTTTTCATTCAGGCCGCCCCTCTGGCCCCTTGTAGCAAGTTTTGGGACAATCCCCCACCCTTCCCATTTTTGACTTTTTCGACACTACCGACCCTGTCATTTTTTTCAATTTTTGCCCGCTTTGGAAAATCCTTGACAATTTTCACACAATGCCTTCACGGTGCTTGATTTTACACATTTTTCATTCAGGCCGCCCCTCTGGCCCCTTGTAGCAAGTTTTGGGACAATCCCCCACCCTTCCCATTTTTTACTTTTTCGACACTACCGGCCCTGTCATTTTTTTCCATTTTTGGCCGCTTTGGAAAATCCTTGACAATTTTCACACAATGCCTTCACGGTGCTTGATTTTACACATTTTTCATTCAGGCCGCCCCTCTGGCCCCTTGTAGCAAGTTTTGGGACAATCCCCCACCCTTCCCATTTTTGACTTTTTCGACACTACCGGCCCTGTCATTTTTTTCAATTTTTGCCCGCTTTGGAAAATCCTTGACAATTTTCACACAATGCCTTCACAGTGCTTGATTTTACACATCTTTAATTCAGGCCGCCCCTCTGGCCCCTTGTAGCAAGTTTTGGGACAATCCCCCACCCTTCCCATTTTTGAATTTTTCGACACTACCGGCCCTGTCGTTTTTTTCAATTTTTGCCCGCTTTGGAAAATCCTTCATAATTTTCACACAATGCCCTCACGGTGCTTGATTTTACAAATTTTTCATTCAGGCCGCCCCTCTGGCCCCTTGTAGCAAGTTTTGGGACAATCCCCCACCCTTCCCATTTTTGACTTTTTCGACACTACCGGCCCTGTCATTTTTTTCCATTTTTGGCCGCTTTGGAAAATCCTTCACAATTTTCACACAATGCCCTCACGGTGCTTGATTTTACACATTTTTCATTCAGGCCGCCCCTCTGGCCCCTTGTAGCAAGTTTTGGGACAATCCCCCACCCTTCCCATTTTTGACTTTTTCGACACTACCGGCCCTGTCATTTTTTTCAATTTTTGCCCGCTTTGGAAAATCCTTGACAATTTTCACACAATGCCTTCACGGTGCTTGATTTTACACATTTTTCATTCAGGCCGCCCCTCTGGCCCCTTGTAGCAAGTTTTGGGACAATCCCCCACCCTTCCCATTTTTGACTTTTTCGACACTACCGGCCCTGTCATTTTTTTCCATTTTTGGCCGCTTTGGAAAATCCTTGACAATTTTCACACAATGCCTTCACGGTGCTTGATTTTACACATTTTTCATTCAGGCCGCCCCTCTGGCCCCTTGTAGCAAGTTTTGGGACAATCCCCCACCCTTCCTATTTTTGACTTTTTCGACACTACCGGCCCTGTCATTTTTTTCAATTTTTGCCCCCTATGGAAAATCCTTCACAATTTTCACACAATGCCTTCACGGTGCTTGATTTTACACACTTTTAATTCAGGCCGCCCCTCTGGCCCCTTGTAGCAAGTTTTGGGACAATCCCCCACCCTTCCTATTTTTGACTTTTTCGACACTACCGGCCCTGTCATTTTTTTCAATTTTTGGCCGCTTTGGAAAATCCTTGACAATTTTCACACAATGCCCTCACTGTGCTTGATTTTACACATTTTTCATTCAGGCCGCCCCTCTGGCCCCTTGTAGCAAGTTTTGGGCCAATCCCCCACCCTTCCCATTTTTGACTTTTTCGACACTACCGACCCTGTCATTTTTTTCAATTTTTGCCCGCTTTGGAAAATCCTTGACAATTTACACACAATGCCCTCACGGTGCTTGATTTTACACATTTTTCATTCAGGCCGCCCCTCTGGCCCCTTGTAGCAAGTTTTGGGACAATCCCCCACCCTTCCTATTTTTGACTTTTTCGACACTACCGGCCCTGTCATTTTTTTCAATTTTTGGCCGCTTTGGAAAATCCTTGACAATTTTCACACAATGCCTTCACAGTGCTTGATTTTACACATCTTTAATTCAGGCCGCCCCTCTGGCCCCTTGTAGCAAGTTTTGGGACAATCCCCCACCCTTCCCATTTTTGACTTTTTCGACACTACCGACCCTGTCATTTTTTTCAATTTTTGCCCGCTTTGGAAAATCCTTCACAATTTTCACACAATGCCCTCACGGTGCTTGATTTTACACATTTTTCATTCAGGCCGCCCCTCTGGCCCCTTGTAGCAAGTTTTGGGACAATCCCCCATCCTTCCCATTTTTGACTTTTTCGACACTACCGGCCCTGTCATTTTTTTCAATTTTTGCCCGCTTTGGAAAATCCTTGACAATTTTCACACAATGCCTTCACAGTGCTTGATTTTACACATCTTTAATTCAGGCCGCCCCTCTGGCCCCTTGTAGCAAGTTTTGGGACAATCCCCCACCCTTCCCATTTTTGACTTTTTCGACACTACCGACCCTGTCATTTTTTTTCAATTTTTGCCCGCTTTGGAAAAGCCTTCACAATTTTCACACAATGCCCTCACGGTGCTTGATTTTACACATTTTTCATTCAGGCCGCCCCTCTGGCCCCTTGTAGCAAGTTTTGGGACAATCCCCCACCCTTCCCATTTTTGACTTTTTGAACACTACCGGCCCTGTCATTTTTTTCAATTTTTGCCCGCTTTGGAAAATCCTTGACAAATTTTCACACAATGCCTTCACGGTGCTTGATTTTACACATTTTTCATTCAGGCCGCCCCTCTGGCCCCTTGTAGCAAGTTTTGGGACAATCCCCCATCCTTCCCATTTTTGACTTTTTCGACACTACCGGCCCTGTCATTTTTTTCAATTTTTGCCCGCTTTGGAAAATCCTTGACAATTTTCACACAATGCCTTCACAGTGCTTGATTTTACACATTTTTCATTCAGGCCGCCCCTCTGGCCCCTTGTAGCAAGTTTTGGGACAATCCCCCACCCTTCCTATTTTTGACTTTTTCGACACTACCGGCCCTGTCATTTTTTTCAATTTTTGGCCGCTTTGGAAAATCCTTCACAATTTTCACACAATGCCCTCACGGTGCTTGATTTTACACATTTTTCATTCAGGCCGCCCCTCTGGCCCCTTGTAGCAAGTTTTGGGACAATCCCCTACCCTTCCCATTTTTGACTTTTTCGACACTACCGGCCCTGTTATTCTTTAAAATTTTTTCCCGCTTTGGAAAATCCTTGACAATTTTCACACAATGCCTTCACGGTGCTTGATTTTACACATTTTTCATTCAGGCCGCCCCTCTGGCCCCTTGTAGCAAGTTTTGGGACAATCCCCCACCCTTCCCATTTTTGACTTTTTCGACACTACCGACCCTGTCATTTTTTTCAATTTTTGCCCGCTTTGGAAAATCCTTGACAATTTTCACACAATGCCTTCACGGTGCTTGATTTTACACATTTTTCATTCAGGCCGCCCCTCTGGCCCCTTGTAGCAAGTTTTGGGACAATCCCCCACCCTTCCCATTTTTGACTTTTTCGACACTACCGGCCCTGTCGTTTTTTTCAATTTTTGCCCGCTTTGGAAAATCCTTCATAATTTTCACACAATGCCCTCACGGTGCTTGATTTTACAAATTTTTCATTCAGGCCGCCCCTCTGGCCCCTTGTAGCAAGTTTTGGGACAATCCCCCACCCTTCCCATTTTTGACTTTTTCGACACTACCGGCCCTGTCATTTTTTTCCATTTTTGGCCGCTTTGGAAAATCCTTCACAATTTTCACACAATGCCCTCACGGTGCTTGATTTTACACATTTTTCATTCAGGCCGCCCCTCTGGCCCCTTGTAGCAAGTTTTGGGACAATCCCCCACCCTTCCCTATTTTTGACTTTTTCGACACTACCGGCCCTGTCATTTTTTTCCATTTTTGGCCGCTTTGGAAAATCCTTCACAATTTTCACACAATGCCCTCACGGTGCTTGATTTTACACATTTTTCATTCAGGCCGCCCCTCTGGCCCCTTGTAGCAAGTTTTGGGACAATCCCCCACCCTTCCCATTTTTGAATTTTTCGACACTACCGGCCCTGTCGTTTTTTTCAATTTTTGGCCGCTTTGGAAAATCCTTCATAATTTTCACACAATGCCCTCACGGTGCTTGATTTTACAAATTTTTCATTCAGGCCGCCCCTCTGGCCCCTTGTAGCAAGTTTTGGGACAATCCCCCACCCTTCCCATTTTTGACTTTTTCGACACTACCGGCCCTGTCGTTTTTTTCAATTTTTGGCCGCTTTGGAAAATCCTTCATAATTTTCACACAATGCCCTCACAGTGCTTGATTTTACAAATTTTTCATTCAGGCCGCCCCTCTGGCCCTTTGTAGCAAGTTTTGGGACAATCCCCCACCCTTCCCATTTTTGACTTTTTCGACACTACCGGCCCTGTCGTTTTTTTCAATTTTTGGCCGCTTTGGAAAATCCTTCACAATTTTCACACAATGCCCTCACGGTGCTTGATTTTACACATTTTTCATTCAGGCCGCCCCTCTGGCCCCTTGTAGCAAGTTTTGGGACAATCCCCCACCCTTCCCATTTTTGACTTTTTCGACACTACCGGCCCTGTCATTTTTTTCCATTTTTGGCCGCTTTGGAAAATCCTTCACAATTTTCACACAATGCCCTCACGGTGCTTGATTTTACACATTTTTCATTCAGGCCGCCCCTCTGGCCCCTTGTAGCAAGTTTTGGGACAATCCCCCACCCTTCCCATTTTTGACTTTTTCGACACTACCGGCCCTGTCATTTTTTTCCATTTTTGGCCGCTTTGGAAAATCCTTCACAATTTTCACACAATGCCCTCACGGTGCTTGATTTTACACATTTTTCATTCAGGCCGCCCCTCTGGCCCCTTGTAGCAAGTTTTGGGACAATCCCCCACCCTTCCCATTTTTGACTTTTTCGACACTACCAGCCCTGTCATTTTTTTCAATTTTTACCCCTATGGAAAATCCTTCACAATTTTCACACAATGCCTTCACGGTGCTTGATTTTACACATTTTTCAATCAGCCCGCCCCTCTGGCCCCTTGTAGCAAGTTTTGGGACAATCCCCCACCCTTCCCATTTTTGACTTTTTCGACACTACCGGCCCTGTCATTTTTTTCCATTTTTGGCCGCTTTGGAAAATCCTTCACAATTTTCACACAATGCCCTCACGGTGCTTGATTTTACACATTTTTCATTCAGGCCGCCCCTCTGGCCCCTTGTAGCAAGTTTTGGGACAATCCCCCACCCTTCCCATTTTTGACTTTTTCGACACTACCGACCCTGTCATTTTTCTCAATTTTTACCCCTATGGAAAATCCTTCACAATTTTCACACAATGCCTTCACGGTGCTTGATTTTACACATTTTTCAATCAGCCCGCCCCTCTGGCCCCTTGTAGCAAGTTTTGGGACAATCCCCCACCCTTCCCATTTTTGACTTTTTCGACACTACCGGCCCTGTCATTTTTTTCCATTTTTGGCCGCTTTGGAAAATCCTTCACAATTTTCACACAATGCCCTCACGGTGCTTGATTTTACACATTTTTCATTCAGGCCGCCCCTCTGGCCCCTTGTAGCAAGTTTTGGGACAATCCCCCACCCTTCCCATTTTTGACTTTTTCGACACTACCGGCCCTGTCATTTTTTTCCATTTTTGGCCGCTTTGGAAAATCCTTCACAATTTTCACACAATGCCCTCACGGTGCTTGATTTTACACATTTTTCATTCAGGCCGCCCCTCTGGCCCCTTGTAGCAAGTTTTGGGACAATCCCCCACCCTTCCCATTTTTGACTTTTTCGACACTACCGGCCCTGTCGTTTTTTTCAATTTTTGGCCGCTTTGGAAAATCCTTCACAATTTTCACACAATGCCCTCACGGTGCTTGATTTTACAGATTTTTCATTCAGGCCGCCCCTCTGGCCCCTTGTAGCAAGTTTTGGGACAATCCCCCACCCTTCCCATTTTTGACTTTTTCGACACTACCGGCCCTGTCATTTTTTTCCATTTTTGGCCGCTTTGGAAAATCCTTCACAATTTTCACACAATGCCCTCACGGTGCTTGATTTTACACATTTTTCATTCAGGCCGCCCCTCTGGCCCCTTGTAGCAAGTTTTGGGACAATCCCCCACCCTTCCCATTTTTGACTTTGTCGACACTACCGGCCCTGTCATTTTTTTCAATTTTTGCCCGCTTTGGAAAATCCTTGACAAATTTTCACACAATGCCTTCACGGTGCTTGATTTTACACATTTTTCATTCAGGCCGCCCCTTTGGCCCCTTGTAGCAAGTTTTGGGACAATCCCCCATCCTTCCCATTTTTGACTTTTTCGACACTACCGGCCCTGTCGTTTTTTTCCATTTTTGGCCGCTTTAGAAAATCCTTCACAATTTTCACACAATGCCCTCACGGTGCTTGATTTTACAGATTTTTCATTCAGGCCGCCCCTCTGGCCCCTTGTAGCAAGTTTTGGGACAATCCCCCACCCTTCCCATTTTTGACTTTTTCGACACTACCGGCCCTGTCATTTTTTTCCATTTTTGGCCGCTTTGGAAAATCCTTCACAATTTTCACACAATGCCCTCACGGTGCTTGATTTTACACATTTTTCATTCAGGCCGCCCCTCTGGCCCCTTGTAGCAAGTTTTGGGACAATCCCCCACCCTTCCCATTTTTGACTTTGTCAACACTACCGGCCCTGTCATTTTTTTCAATTTTTGCCCGCTTTGGAAAATCCTTGACAAATTTTCACACAATGCCTTCACGGTGCTTGATTTTACACATTTTTCATTCAGGCCGCCCCTTTGGCCCCTTGTAGCAAGTTTTGGGACAATCCCCCACCCTTCCCATTTTTGACTTTTTCGACACTACCGGCCCTGTCATTTTTTTTCCATTTTTGGCCGCTTTGGAAAATCCTTCACAATTTTCACACAATGCCCTCACGGTGCTTGATTTTACACATTTTTCATTCAGGCCGCCCCTCTGGCCCCTTGTAGCAAGTTTTGGGACAATCCCCCACCCTTCCCATTTTTGACTTTTTCGACACTACCGGCCCTGTCATTTTTTTCCATTTTTGGCCGCTTTGGAAAATCCTTCACAATTTTCACACAATGCCCTCACGGTGCTTGATTTTACACATTTTTCAATCAGCCCGCCCCTCTGGCCCCTTGTAGCAAGTTTTGGGACAATCCCCCACCCTTCCCATTTTTTACTTTTTCGACACTACCGACCCTGTCATTTTTTTCAATTTTTGCCCGCTTTGGAAAATCCTTGACAATTTTCACACAATGCCCTCACGGTGCTTGATTTTACACATTTTTCATTCAGGCCGCCCCTCTGGCCCCTTGTAGCAAGTTTTGGGACAATCCCCCACCCTTCCCATTTTTGACTTTTTCGACACTACCGGCCCTGTCATTTTTTTCAATTTTTGCCCGCTTTGGAAAATCCTTGACAAATTTTCACACAATGCCTTCACGGTGCTTGATTTTACACATTTTTCATTCAGGCCGCCCCTTTGGCCCCTTGTAGCAAGTTTTGGGACAATCCCCCATCCTTCCCATTTTTGACTTTTTCGACACTACCGGCCCTGTCATTTTTTTCAATTTTTGCCCGCTTTGGAAAATCCTTGACAATTTTCACACAATGCCTTCACAGTGCTTGATTTTACACATCTTTAATTCAGGCCGCCCCTCTGGCCCCTTGTAGCAAGTTTTGGGACAATCCCCCACCCTTCCCATTTTTGACTTTTTCGACACTACCGACCCTGTCATTTTTTTCAATTTTTGGCCGCTTTGGAAAATCCTTCACAATTTTCACACAATGCCCTCACGGTGCTTGATTTTACACATTTTTCATTCAGGCCGCCCCTCTGGCCCCTTGTAGCAAGTTTTGGGACAATCCCCCACCCTTCCCATTTTTGACTTTTTCGACACTACCGACCCTGTCATTTTTTTCAATTTTTGCCCGCTTTGGAAAATCCTTGACAATTTTCACACAATGCCCTCACGGTGCTTGATTTTACACATTTTTCATTCAGGCCGCCCCTCTGGCCCCTTGTAGCAAGTTTTGGGACAATCCCCCACCCTTCCCATTTTTGACTTTTTCGACACTACCGGCCCTGTCATTTTTTTCCATTTTTGGCCGCTTTGGAAAATCCTTCACAATTTTCACACAATGCCCTCACGGTGCTTGATTTTACACATTTTTCATTCAGGCCGCCCCTCTGGCCCCTTGTAGCAAGTTTTGGGACAATCCCCCACCCTTCCCATTTTTGACTTTGTCAACACTACCGGCCCTGTCATTTTTTTCAATTTTTGCCCGCTTTGGAAAATCCTTGACAAATTTTCACACAATGCCTTCACGGTGCTTGATTTTACACATTTTTCATTCAGGCCGCCCCTTTGGCCCCTTGTAGCAAGTTTTGGGACAATCCCCCATCCTTCCCATTTTTGACTTTTTCGACACTACCGGCCCTGTCATTTTTTTCAATTTTTGCCCGCTTTGGAAAATCCTTGACAAATTTTCACACAATGCCTTCACGGTGCTTGATTTTACACATTTTTCATTCAGGCCGCCCCTTTGGCCCCTTGTAGCAAGTTTTGGGACAATCCCCCACCCTTCCCATTTTTGACTTTTTCGACACTACCGGCCCTGTCATTTTTTTTCCATTTTTGGCCGCTTTGGAAAATCCTTCACAATTTTCACACAATGCCCTCACGGTGCTTGATTTTACACATTTTTCATTCAGGCCGCCCCTCTGGCCCCTTGTAGCAAGTTTTGGGACAATCCCCCACCCTTCCCATTTTTGACTTTTTCGACACTACCGGCCCTGTCATTTTTTTCCATTTTTGGCCGCTTTGGAAAATCCTTCACAATTTTCACACAATGCCCTCACGGTGCTTGATTTTACACATTTTTCAATCAGCCCGCCCCTCTGGCCCCTTGTAGCAAGTTTTGGGACAATCCCCCACCCTTCCCATTTTTTACTTTTTCGACACTACCGACCCTGTCATTTTTTTCAATTTTTGCCCGCTTTGGAAAATCCTTGACAATTTTCACACAATGCCCTCACGGTGCTTGATTTTACACATTTTTCATTCAGGCCGCCCCTCTGGCCCCTTGTAGCAAGTTTTGGGACAATCCCCCACCCTTCCCATTTTTGACTTTTTCGACACTACCGGCCCTGTCATTTTTTTCAATTTTTGCCCGCTTTGGAAAATCCTTGACAAATTTTCACACAATGCCTTCACGGTGCTTGATTTTACACATTTTTCATTCAGGCCGCCCCTTTGGCCCCTTGTAGCAAGTTTTGGGACAATCCCCCATCCTTCCCATTTTTGACTTTTTCGACACTACCGGCCCTGTCATTTTTTTCAATTTTTGCCCGCTTTGGAAAATCCTTGACAATTTTCACACAATGCCTTCACAGTGCTTGATTTTACACATCTTTAATTCAGGCCGCCCCTCTGGCCCCTTGTAGCAAGTTTTGGGACAATCCCCCACCCTTCCCATTTTTGACTTTTTCGACACTACCGACCCTGTCATTTTTTTCAATTTTTGGCCGCTTTGGAAAATCCTTCACAATTTTCACACAATGCCCTCACGGTGCTTGATTTTACACATTTTTCATTCAGGCCGCCCCTCTGGCCCCTTGTAGCAAGTTTTGGGACAATCCCCCACCCTTCCCATTTTTGACTTTTTCGACACTACCGACCCTGTCATTTTTTTCAATTTTTGCCCGCTTTGGAAAATCCTTGACAATTTTCACACAATGCCCTCACGGTGCTTGATTTTACACATTTTTCATTCAGGCCGCCCCTCTGGCCCCTTGTAGCAAGTTTTGGGACAATCCCCCACCCTTCCCATTTTTGACTTTTTCGACACTACCGGCCCTGTCATTTTTTTCCATTTTTGGCCGCTTTGGAAAATCCTTCACAATTTTCACACAATGCCCTCACGGTGCTTGATTTTACACATTTTTCATTCAGGCCGCCCCTCTGGCCCCTTGTAGCAAGTTTTGGGACAATCCCCCACCCTTCCCATTTTTGACTTTTTCGACACTACCGGCCCTGTCATTTTTTTCAATTTTTGCCCGCTTTGGAAAATCCTTCACAATTTTCACACAATGCCCTCACGGTGCTTGATTTTACACATTTTTCATTCAGGCCGCCCCTCTGGCCCCTTGTAGCAAGTTTTGGGACAATCCCCCACCCTTCCCATTTTTGACTTTTTCGACACTACCGGCCCTGTCATTTTTTTCCATTTTTGGCCGCTTTGGAAAATCCTTCACAATTTTCACACAATGCCCTCACGGTGCTTGATTTTACACATTTTTCATTCAGGCCGCCCCTCTGGCCCCTTGTAGCAAGTTTTGGGACAATCCCCCACCCTTCCCATTTTTGACTTTTTCGACACTACCGGCCCTGTCATTTTTTTCCATTTTTGGCCGCTTTGGAAAATCCTTCACAATTTTCACACAATGCCCTCACGGTGCTTGATTTTACACATTTTTCATTCAGGCCGCCCCTCTGGCCCCTTGTAGCAAGTTTTGGGACAATCCCCCACCCTTCCCATTTTTGACTTTGTCAACACTACCGGCCCTGTCATTTTTTTCAATTTTTGCCCGCTTTGGAAAATCCTTGACAAATTTTCACACAATGCCTTCACGGTGCTTGATTTTACACATTTTTCATTCAGGCCGCCCCTTTGGCCCCTTGTAGCAAGTTTTGGGACAATCCCCCATCCTTCCCATTTTTGACTTTTTCGACACTACCGGCCCTGTCGTTTTTTTCAATTTTTGGCCGCTTTGGAAAATCCTTCACAATTTTCACACAATGCCCTCACGGTGCTTGATTTTACACATTTTTCATTCAGGCCGCCCCTCTGGCCCCTTGTAGCAAGTTTTGGGACAATCCCCCACCCTTCCCATTTTTGACTTTTTCGACACTACCGGCCCTGTCGTTTTTTTCAATTTTTGGCCGCTTTGGAAAATCCTTCACAATTTTCACACAATGCCCTCACGGTGCTTGATTTTACAGATTTTTCATTCAGGCCGCCCCTCTGGCCCCTTGTAGCAAGTTTTGGGACAATCCCCCACCCTTCCCATTTTTGACTTTTTCGACACTACCGGCCCTGTCATTTTTTTCCATTTTTGGCCGCTTTGGAAAATCCTTCACAATTTTCACACAATGCCCTCACGGTGCTTGATTTTACACATTTTTCATTCAGGCCGCCCCTCTGGCCCCTTGTAGCAAGTTTTGGGACAATCCCCCACCCTTCCCATTTTTGACTTTGTCAACACTACCGGCCCTGTCATTTTTTTCAATTTTTGCCCGCTTTGGAAAATCCTTGACAAATTTTCACACAATGCCTTCACGGTGCTTGATTTTACACATTTTTCATTCAGGCCGCCCCTTTGGCCCCTTGTAGCAAGTTTTGGGACAATCCCCCATCCTTCCCATTTTTGACTTTTTCGACACTACCGGCCCTGTCGTTTTTTTCAATTTTTGGCCGCTTTGGAAAATCCTTCACAATTTTCACACAATGCCCTCACGGTGCTTGATTTTACACATTTTTCATTCAGGCCGCCCCTCTGGCCCCTTGTAGCAAGTTTTGGGACAATCCCCCACCCTTCCCATTTTTGACTTTTTCGACACTACCGGCCCTGTCATTTTTTTCCATTTTTGGCCGCTTTGGAAAATCCTTCACAATTTTCACACAATGCCCTCACGGTGCTTGATTTTACACATTTTTCATTCAGGCCGCCCCTCTGGCCCCTTGTAGCAAGTTTTGGGACAATCCCCCACCCTTCCCATTTTTGACTTTGTCAACACTACCGGCCCTGTCATTTTTTTCAATTTTTGCCCGCTTTGGAAAATCCTTGACAAATTTTCACACAATGCCTTCACGGTGCTTGATTTTACACATCTTTAATTCAGGCCGCCCCTCTGGCCCCTTGTAGCAAGTTTTGGGACAATCCCCCACCCTTCCCATTTTTGACTTTTTCGACACTACCGACCCTGTCATTTTTTTCAATTTTTGGCCGCTTTGGAAAATCCTTCACAATTTTCACACAATGCCCTCACGGTGCTTGATTTTACACATTTTTCATTCAGGCCGCCCCTCTGGCCCCTTGTAGCAAGTTTTGGGACAATCCCCCACCCTTCCCATTTTTGACTTTTTCGACACTACCGACCCTGTCATTTTTTTCAATTTTTGCCCGCTTTGGAAAATCCTTGACAATTTTCACACAATGCCCTCACGGTGCTTGATTTTACACATTTTTCATTCAGGCCGCCCCTCTGGCCCCTTGTAGCAAGTTTTGGGACAATCCCCCACCCTTCCCATTTTTGACTTTTTCGACACTACCGGCCCTGTCATTTTTTTCCATTTTTGGCCGCTTTGGAAAATCCTTCACAATTTTCACACAATGCCCTCACGGTGCTTGATTTTACACATTTTTCATTCAGGCCGCCCCTCTGGCCCCTTGTAGCAAGTTTTGGGACAATCCCCCACCCTTCCCATTTTTGACTTTTTCGACACTACCGGCCCTGTCATTTTTTTCAATTTTTGCCCGCTTTGGAAAATCCTTCACAATTTTCACACAATGCCCTCACGGTGCTTGATTTTACACATTTTTCATTCAGGCCGCCCCTCTGGCCCCTTGTAGCAAGTTTTGGGACAATCCCCCACCCTTCCCATTTTTGACTTTTTCGACACTACCGGCCCTGTCGTTTTTTTCAATTTTTGGCCGCTTTGGAAAATCCTTCACAATTTTCACACAATGCCCTCACGGTGCTTGATTTTACAGATTTTTCATTCAGGCCGCCCCTCTGGCCCCTTGTAGCAAGTTTTGGGACAATCCCCCACCCTTCCCATTTTTGACTTTTTCGACACTACCGGCCCTGTCATTTTTTTCCATTTTTGGCCGCTTTGGAAAATCCTTCACAATTTTCACACAATGCCCTCACGGTGCTTGATTTTACACATTTTTCATTCAGGCCGCCCCTCTGGCCCCTTGTAGCAAGTTTTGGGACAATCCCCCACCCTTCCCATTTTTGACTTTGTCAACACTACCGGCCCTGTCATTTTTTTCAATTTTTGCCCGCTTTGGAAAATCCTTGACAAATTTTCACACAATGCCTTCACGGTGCTTGATTTTACACATTTTTCATTCAGGCCGCCCCTTTGGCCCCTTGTAGCAAGTTTTGGGACAATCCCCCATCCTTCCCATTTTTGACTTTTTCGACACTACCGGCCCTGTCGTTTTTTTCAATTTTTGGCCGCTTTGGAAAATCCTTCACAATTTTCACACAATGCCCTCACGGTGCTTGATTTTACACATTTTTCATTCAGGCCGCCCCTCTGGCCCCTTGTAGCAAGTTTTGGGACAATCCCCCACCCTTCCCATTTTTGACTTTTTCGACACTACCGGCCCTGTCGTTTTTTTCAATTTTTGGCCGCTTTGGAAAATCCTTCACAATTTTCACACAATGCCCTCACGGTGCTTGATTTTACAGATTTTTCATTCAGGCCGCCCCTCTGGCCCCTTGTAGCAAGTTTTGGGACAATCCCCCACCCTTCCCATTTTTGACTTTTTCGACACTACCGGCCCTGTCATTTTTTTCCATTTTTGGCCGCTTTGGAAAATCCTTCACAATTTTCACACAATGCCCTCACGGTGCTTGATTTTACACATTTTTCATTCAGGCCGCCCCTCTGGCCCCTTGTAGCAAGTTTTGGGACAATCCCCCACCCTTCCCATTTTTGACTTTGTCAACACTACCGGCCCTGTCATTTTTTTCAATTTTTGCCCGCTTTGGAAAATCCTTGACAAATTTTCACACAATGCCTTCACGGTGCTTGATTTTACACATTTTTCATTCAGGCCGCCCCTTTGGCCCCTTGTAGCAAGTTTTGGGACAATCCCCCATCCTTCCCATTTTTGACTTTTTCGACACTACCGGCCCTGTCGTTTTTTTCAATTTTTGGCCGCTTTGGAAAATCCTTCACAATTTTCACACAATGCCCTCACGGTGCTTGATTTTACACATTTTTCATTCAGGCCGCCCCTCTGGCCCCTTGTAGCAAGTTTTGGGACAATCCCCCACCCTTCCCATTTTTGACTTTTTCGACACTACCGGCCCTGTCATTTTTTTCCATTTTTGGCCGCTTTGGAAAATCCTTCACAATTTTCACACAATGCCCTCACGGTGCTTGATTTTACACATTTTTCATTCAGGCCGCCCCTCTGGCCCCTTGTAGCAAGTTTTGGGACAATCCCCCACCCTTCCCATTTTTGACTTTGTCAACACTACCGGCCCTGTCATTTTTTTCAATTTTTGCCCGCTTTGGAAAATCCTTGACAAATTTTCACACAATGCCTTCACGGTGCTTGATTTTACACATTTTTCATTCAGGCCGCCCCTTTGGCCCCTTGTAGCAAGTTTTGGGACAATCCCCCACCCTTCCCATTTTTGACTTTTTCGACACTACCGGCCCTGTCATTTTTTTTCCATTTTTGGCCGCTTTGGAAAATCCTTCACAATTTTCACACAATGCCCTCACGGTGCTTGATTTTACACATTTTTCATTCAGGCCGCCCCTCTGGCCCCTTGTAGCAAGTTTTGGGACAATCCCCCACCCTTCCCATTTTTGACTTTTTCGACACTACCGGCCCTGTCATTTTTTTCCATTTTTGGCCGCTTTGGAAAATCCTTCACAATTTTCACACAATGCCCTCACGGTGCTTGATTTTACACATTTTTCAATCAGCCCGCCCCTCTGGCCCCTTGTAGCAAGTTTTGGGACAATCCCCCACCCTTCCCATTTTTGACTTTTTCGACACTACCGACCCTGTCATTTTTTTCAATTTTTGCCCGCTTTGGAAAATCCTTCACAATTTTCACCCAATGCCCTCACGGTGCTTGATTTTACACATTTTTCATTCAGGCCGCCCCTCTGGCCCCTTGTAGCAAGTTTTGGGACAATCCCCCACCCTTCCCATTTTTGACTTTTTCGACACTACCGGCCCTGTCATTTTTTTCCATTTTTGGCCGCTTTGGAAAATCCTTCACAATTTTCACACAATGCCCTCACGGTGCTTGATTTTACACATTTTTCATTCAGGCCGCCCCTCTGGCCCCTTGTAGCAAGTTTTGGGACAATCCCCCACCCTTCCCATTTTTGACTTTTTCGACACTACCGGCCCTGTCATTTTTTTCCATTTTTGGCCGCTTTGGAAAATCCTTCACAATTTTCACACAATGCCCTCACGGTGCTTGATTTTACACATTTTTCATTCAGGCCGCCCCTCTGGCCCCTTGTAGCAAGTTTTGGGACAATCCCCCACCCTTCCCATTTTTGACTTTTTCGACACTACCGGCCCTGTCATTTTTTTCCATTTTTGGCCGCTTTGAAAAATCCTTCACAATTTTCACACAATGCCCTCACGGTGCTTGATTTTACACATTTTTCATTCAGGCCGCCCCTCTGGCCCCTTGTAGCAAGTTTTGGGACAATCCCCCACCCTTCCCATTTTTGACTTTTTCGACACTACCGGCCCTGTCATTTTTTTCCATTTTTGGCCGCTTTGGAAAATCCTTCACAATTTTCACACAATGCCCTCACGGTGCTTGATTTTACACATTTTTCATTCAGGCCGCCCCTCTGGCCCCTTGTAGCAAGTTTTGGGACAATCCCCCACCCTTCCCATTTTTGACTTTTTCGACACTACCGACCCTGTCATTTTTTTCAATTTTTACCCCTATGGAAAATCCTTCACAATTTTCACACAATGCCTTCACGGTGCTTGATTTTACACATTTTTCAATCAGCCCGCCCCTCTGGCCCCTTGTAGCAAGTTTTGGGACAATCCCCCACCCTTCCCATTTTTGACTTTTTCGACACTACCGGCCCTGTCGTTTTTTTCAATTTTTGGCCGCTTTGGAAAATCCTTCACAATTTTCACACAATGCCCTCACGGTGCTTGATTTTACAAATTTTTCATTCAGGCCGCCCCTCTGGCCCCTTGTAGCAAGTTTTGGGACAATCCCCCACCCTTCCCATTTTTGACTTTGTCAACACTACCGGCCCTGTCATTTTTTTCAATTTTTGCCCGCTTTGGAAAATCCTTGACAAATTTTCACACAATGCCTTCACGGTGCTTGATTTTACACATTTTTCATTCAGGCCGCCCCTTTGGCCCCTTGTAGCAAGTTTTGGGACAATCCCCCACCCTTCCCATTTTTGACTTTTTCGACACTACCGGCCCTGTCATTTTTTTTCCATTTTTGGCCGCTTTGGAAAATCCTTCACAATTTTCACACAATGCCCTCACGGTGCTTGATTTTACACATTTTTCATTCAGGCCGCCCCTCTGGCCCCTTGTAGCAAGTTTTGGGACAATCCCCCACCCTTCCCATTTTTGACTTTTTCGACACTACCGGCCCTGTCGTTTTTTTCAATTTTTGGCCGCTTTGGAAAATCCTTCACAATTTTCACACAATGCCCTCACGGTGCTTGATTTTACACATTTTTCATTCAGGCCGCCCCTCTGGCCCCTTGTAGCAAGTTTTGGGACAATCCCCCACCCTTCCCATTTTTGAATTTTTCGACACTACCGGCCCTGTCGTTTTTTTCAATTTTTGGCCGCTTTGGAAAATCCTTCATAATTTTCACACAATGCCCTCACGGTGCTTGATTTTACACATTTTTCATTCAGGCCGCCCCTCTGGCCCCTTGTAGCAAGTTTTGGGACAATCCCCCACCCTTCCCATTTTTGACTTTTTCGACACTACTGGCCCTGTCATTTTTTTTCATTTTTGGCCGCTTTGGAAAATCCTTCACAATTTTCACACAATGCCCTCACGGTGCTTGATTTTACACATTTTTCATTCAGGCCGCCCCTCTGGCCCCTTGTAGCAAGTTTTGGGACAATCCCCCACCCTTCCCATTTTTGACTTTTTCGACACTACCGACCCTGTCATTTTTTTCAATTTTTACCCCTATGGAAAATCCTTCACAATTTTCACACAATGCCTTCACGGTGCTTGATTTTACACATTTTTCAATCAGCCCGCCCCTCTGGCCCCTTGTAGCAAGTTTTGGGACAATCCCCCACCCTTCCCATTTTTGACTTTTTCGACACTACCGGCCCTGTCGTTTTTTTCAATTTTTGGCCGCTTTGGAAAATCCTTCACAATTTTCACACAATGCCCTCACGGTGCTTGATTTTACAAATTTTTCATTCAGGCCGCCCCTCTGGCCCCTTGTAGCAAGTTTTGGGACAATCCCCCACCCTTCCCATTTTTGAATTTTCCGACACTACCGGCCCTGTCGTTTTTTTTCAATTTTTGGCCGCTTTAGAAAATCCTTCATAATTTTCACACAATGCCCTCACGGTGCTTGATTTTACAAATTTTTCATTCAGGCCGCCCCTCTGGCCCCTTGTAGCAAGTTTTGGGACAATCCCCCACCCTTCCCATTTTTGAATTTTCCGACACTACCGGCCCTGTCGTTTTTTTTCAATTTTTGGCCGCTTTAGAAAATCCTTCATAATTTTCACACAATGCCCTCACGGTGCTTGATTTTACAAATTTTTCATTCAGGCCGCCCCTCTGGCCCCTTGTAGCAAGTTTTGGGACAATCCCCCACCCTTCCCATTTTTGACTTTTTCGACACTACCGGCCCTGTCGTTTTTTTCAATTTTTGGCCGCTTTGGAAAATCCTTCACAATTTTCACACAATGCCCTCACGGTGCTTGATTTTACACATTTTTCATTCAGGCCGCCCTTCTGGCCCCTTGTAGCAAGTTTTGGGACAATCCCCCACCCTTCCCATTTTTGAATTTTTCGACACTACCGGCCCTGTCGTTTTTTTCAATTTTTGGCCGCTTTGGAAAATCCTTCATAATTTTCACACAATGCCCTCACGGTGCTTGATTTTACAAATTTTTCATTCAGGCCGCCCCTCTGGCCCCTTGTAGCAAGTTTTGGGACAATCCCCCACCCTTCCCATTTTTGACTTTTTCGACACTACCGGCCCTGTCATTTTTTTCCATTTTTGGCCGCTTTGGAAAATCCTTCACAATTTTCACACAATGCCCTCACGGTGCTTGATTTTACACATTTTTCATTCAGGCCGCCCCTCTGGCCCCTTGTAGCAAGTTTTGGGACAATCCCCCACCCTTCCCATTTTTGACTTTTTCGACACTACCGACCCTGTCATTTTTTTCAATTTTTACCCCTATGGAAAATCCTTCACAATTTTCACACAATGCCCTCACGGTGCTTGATTTTACACATTTTTCAATCAGCCCGCCCCTCTGGCCCCTTGTAGCAAGTTTTGGGACAATCCCCCACCCTTCCCATTTTTGACTTTTTCGACACTACCGACCCTGTCATTTTTTTCAATTTTTACCCCTATGGAAAATCCTTCACAATTTTCACACAATGCCCTCACGGTGCTTGATTTTACAAATTTTTTATTCAGGCCGCCCCTCTGGCCCCTTGTAGCAAGTTTTGGGACAATCCCCCACCCTTCCCATTTTTGAATTTTTCGACACTACCGGCCCTGTCGTTTTTTTCAATTTTTGGCCGCTTTGGAAAATCCTTCATAATTTTCACACAATGCCCTCACGGTGCTTGATTTTACAAATTTTTCATTCAGGCCGCCCCTCTGGCCCCTTGTAGCAAGTTTTGGGACAATCCACCACCCTTCCCATTTTTGACTTTTTCGACACTACCGGCCCTGTCGTTTTTTTCAATTTTTGGCCGCTTTGGAAAATCCTTCACAATTTTCACACAATGCCCTCACGGTGCTTGATTTTACACATTTTTCATTCAGGCCGCCCCTCTGGCCCCTTGTAGCAAGTTTTGGGACAATCCCCCACCCTTCCCATTTTTGAATTTTTCGACACTACCGGCCCTGTCGTTTTTTTCAATTTTTGGCCGCTTTGGAAAATCCTTCATAATTTTCACACAATGCCCTCACGGTGCTTGATTTTACAAATTTTTCATTCAGGCCGCCCCTCTGGCCCCTTGTAGCAAGTTTTGGGACAATCCCCCACCCTTCCCATTTTTGACTTTTTCGACACTACCGGCCCTGTCATTTTTTTCCATTTTTGGCCGCTTTGGAAAATCCTTCACAATTTTCACACAATGCCCTCACGGTGCTTGATTTTACACATTTTTCATTCAGGCCGCCCCTCTGGCCCCTTGTAGCAAGTTTTGGGACAATCCCCCACCCTTCCCATTTTTGACTTTTTCGACACTACCGACCCTGTCATTTTTTTCAATTTTTACCCCTATGGAAAATCCTTCACAATTTTCACACAATGCCCTCACGGTGCTTGATTTTACACATTTTTCAATCAGCCCGCCCCTCTGGCCCCTTGTAGCAAGTTTTGGGACAATCCCCCACTCTTCCCATTTTTGACTTTTTCGACACTACCGGCCCTGTCATTTTTTTTCATTTTTGGCCGCTTTGGAAAATCCTTCACAATTTTCACACAATGCCCTCACGGTGCTTGATTTTACACATTTTTCATTCAGGCCGCCCCTCTGGCCCCTTGTAGCAAGTTTTGGGACAATCCCCCACCCTTCCTATTTTTGACTTTTTCGACACTACCGGCCCTGTCATTTTTTTCAATTTTTGCCCCCTATGGAAAATCCTTCACAATTTTCACACAATGTCTTCACGGTGCTTGATATTACACATTTTTCATTCAGGCCGCCCCTCTGGCCCCTTGTAGAAAGTTTTGGGACAATCCCCCACCCTTCCCATTTTTGACTTTTTCGACACTACCGGCCCTGTCATTTTTTTCCATTTTTGGCCGCTTTGGAAAATCCTTCACAATTTTCACACAATGCCCTCACGGTGCTTGATTTTACAGATTTTTCATTCAGGCCGCCCCTCTGGCCCCTTGTAGCAAGTTTTGGGACAATCCCCCACCCTTCCCATTTTTGACTTTGTCAACACTACCGGCCCTGTCATTTTTTTCAATTTTTGCCCGCTTTGGAAAATCCTTGACAAATTTTCACACAATGCCTTCACGGTGCTTGATTTTACACATTTTTCATTCAGGCCGCCCCTTTGGCCCCTTGTAGCAAGTTTTGGGACAATCCCCCACCCTTCCCATTTTTGACTTTTTCGACACTACCGGCCCTGTCATTTTTTTTCCATTTTTGGCCGCTTTGGAAAATCCTTCACAATTTTCACACAATGCCCTCACGGTGCTTGATTTTACACATTTTTCATTCAGGCCGCCCCTCTGGCCCCTTGTAGCAAGTTTTGGGACAATCCCCCACCCTTCCCATTTTTGACTTTTTCGACACTACCGGCCCTGTCGTTTTTTTCAATTTTTGGCCGCTTTGGAAAATCCTTCACAATTTTCACACAATGCCCTCACGGTGCTTGATTTTACACATTTTTCATTCAGGCCGCCCCTCTGGCCCCTTGTAGCAAGTTTTGGGACAATCCCCCACCCTTCCCATTTTTGAATTTTTCGACACTACCGGCCCTGTCGTTTTTTTCAATTTTTGGCCGCTTTGGAAAATCCTTCATAATTTTCACACAATGCCCTCACGGTGCTTGATTTTACACATTTTTCATTCAGGCCGCCCCTCTGGCCCCTTGTAGCAAGTTTTGGGACAATCCCCCACCCTTCCCATTTTTGACTTTTTCGACACTACTGGCCCTGTCATTTTTTTTCATTTTTGGCCGCTTTGGAAAATCCTTCACAATTTTCACACAATGCCCTCACGGTGCTTGATTTTACACATTTTTCATTCAGGCCGCCCCTCTGGCCCCTTGTAGCAAGTTTTGGGACAATCCCCCACCCTTCCCATTTTTGACTTTTTCGACACTACCGACCCTGTCATTTTTTTCAATTTTTACCCCTATGGAAAATCCTTCACAATTTTCACACAATGCCTTCACGGTGCTTGATTTTACACATTTTTCAATCAGCCCGCCCCTCTGGCCCCTTGTAGCAAGTTTTGGGACAATCCCCCACCCTTCCCATTTTTGACTTTTTCGACACTACCGGCCCTGTCGTTTTTTTCAATTTTTGGCCGCTTTGGAAAATCCTTCACAATTTTCACACAATGCCCTCACGGTGCTTGATTTTACAAATTTTTCATTCAGGCCGCCCCTCTGGCCCCTTGTAGCAAGTTTTGGGACAATCCCCCACCCTTCCCATTTTTGAATTTTCCGACACTACCGGCCCTGTCGTTTTTTTTCAATTTTTGGCCGCTTTAGAAAATCCTTCATAATTTTCACACAATGCCCTCACGGTGCTTGATTTTACAAATTTTTCATTCAGGCCGCCCCTCTGGCCCCTTGTAGCAAGTTTTGGGACAATCCCCCACCCTTCCCATTTTTGACTTTTTCGACACTACCGGCCCTGTCGTTTTTTTCAATTTTTGGCCGCTTTGGAAAATCCTTCACAATTTTCACACAATGCCCTCACGGTGCTTGATTTTACACATTTTTCATTCAGGCCGCCCTTCTGGCCCCTTGTAGCAAGTTTTGGGACAATCCCCCACCCTTCCCATTTTTGAATTTTTCGACACTACCGGCCCTGTCGTTTTTTTCAATTTTTGGCCGCTTTGGAAAATCCTTCATAATTTTCACACAATGCCCTCACGGTGCTTGATTTTACAAATTTTTCATTCAGGCCGCCCCTCTGGCCCCTTGTAGCAAGTTTTGGGACAATCCCCCACCCTTCCCATTTTTGACTTTTTCGACACTACCGGCCCTGTCATTTTTTTCCATTTTTGGCCGCTTTGGAAAATCCTTCACAATTTTCACACAATGCCCTCACGGTGCTTGATTTTACACATTTTTCATTCAGGCCGCCTCTCTGGCCCCTTGTAGCAAGTTTTGGGACAATCCCCCACCCTTCCCATTTTTGACTTTTTCGACACTACCGACCCTGTCATTTTTTTCAATTTTTACCCCTATGGAAAATCCTTCACAATTTTCACACAATGCCCTCACGGTGCTTGATTTTACACATTTTTCAATCAGCCCGCCCCTCTGGCCCCTTGTAGCAAGTTTTGGGACAATCCCCCACTCTTCCCATTTTTGACTTTTTCGACACTACCGGCCCTGTCATTTTTTTTCCATTTTTGGCCGCTTTGGAAAATCCTACACAATTTTCACACAATGCCGTCACGGTGCTTGATTTTACACATTTTTCATTCAGGCCGCCCCTCTGGCCCCTTGTAGCAAGTTTTGGGACAATCCCCCACCCTTCCCATTTTTGACTTTTTCGACACTACCGGCCCTGTCATTTTTTTCCATTTTTGGCCGCTTTGGAAAATCCTTCACAATTTTCACACAATGCCCTCACGGTGCTTGATTTTACACATTTTTCATTCAGGCCGCCCCTCTGGCCCCTTGTAGCAAGTTTTGGGACAATCTCTCACCCTTCCCATTTTTGACTTTTTCAACACTACTGGCCCTGTCATTTTTTTCAATTTTTGCCCGCTTTGGAAAATCCTTGACAAATTTTCACACAATGCCTTCACTGTGCTTGATTTTACACATTTTTCATTCAGGCCGCCCCTCTGGCCCCTTGTAGCAAGTTTTGGGACAATCCCCCATCCTTCCCATTTTTGACTTTTTCGACACTACCGGCCCTGTCATTTTTTTCAATTTTTGCCCGCTTTGGAAAATCCTTGACAATTTTCACACAATGCCTTCACAGTGCTTGATTTTACACATCTTTAATTCAGGCCGCCCCTCTGGCCCCTTGTAGCAAGTTTTGGGACAATCCCCCACCCTTCCCATTTTTGACTTTTTCGACACTACCGACCCTGTCGTTTTTTTCAATTTTTGGCCGCTTTGGAAAATCCTTCACAATTTTCACACAATGCCCTCACGGTGCTTGATTTTACACATTTTTCATTCAGGCCGCCCCTCTGGCCCCTTGTAGCAAGTTTTGGGACAATCCCCCACCCTTCCCATTTTTGAATTTTTCGACACTACCGGCCCTGTCATTTTTTTCCATTTTTGGCCGCTTTGGAAAATCCTTCACAATTTTCACACAATGCCCTCACGGTGCTTGATTTTACACATTTTTCATTCAGGCCGCCCCTCTGGCCCCTTGTAGCAAGTTTTGGGACAATCCCCCACCCTTCCCATTTTTGACTTTTTCGACACTACCGACCCTGTCATTTTTTTCAATTTTTACCCCTATGGAAAATCCTTCACAATTTTCACACAATGCCTTCACGGTGCTTGATTTTACACATTTTTCAATCAGCCCGCCCCTCTGGCCCCTTGTAGCAAGTTTTGGGACAATCCCCCACCCTTCCCATTTTTGACTTTTTCGACACTACCGGCCCTGTCGTTTTTTTCAATTTTTGGCCGCTTTGGAAAATCCTTCACAATTTTCACACAATGCCCTCACGGTGCTTGATTTTACACATTTTTCATTCAGGCCGCCCCTCTGGCCCCTTGTAGCAAGTTTTGGGACAATCCCCCACCCTTCCCATTTTTGAATTTTTCGACACTACCGGCCCTGTCGTTTTTTTCCATTTTTGGCCGCTTTGGAAAATCCTTGACAATTTTCACACAATGCCCTCACGGTGCTTGATTTTACACATTTTTCATTCAGGCCGCCCCTCTGGCCCCTTGTAGCAAGTTTTGGGACAATCCCCCATCCTTCCCATTTTTGACTTTTTCGACACTACCGGCCCTGTCATTTTTTTCAATTTTTGCCCCCTATGGAAAATCCTTCACAATTTTCACACAATGCCTTCACAGTGCTTGATTTTACACATCTTTAATTCAGGCCGCCCCTCTGGCCCCTTGTAGCAAGTTTTGGGACAATCCCCCACCCTTCCCATTTTTGACTTTGTCAACACTACCGGCCCTGTCATTTTTTTCTATTTTTGGCCGCTTTGGAAAATCCTTCACAATTTTCACACAATGCCCTCACGGTGCTTGATTTTACACATTTTTCATTCAGGCCGCCCCTCTGGCCCCTTGTAGCAAGTTTTGGGACAATCCCCCACCCTTCCCATTTTTGACTTTTTCGACACTACCGACCCTGTCATTTTTTTCAATTTTTACCCCTATGGAAAATCCTTCACAATTTTCACACAATGCCTTCACGGTGCTTGATTTTACACATTTTTCAATCAGCCCGCCCCTCTGGCCCCTTGTAGCAAGTTTTGGGACAATCCCCCACTCTTCCCATTTTTGACTTTTTCGACACTACCGGCCCTGTCATTTTTTTTCATTTTTGGCCGCTTTGGAAAATCCTTCACAATTTTCACACAATGCCCTCACGGTGCTTGATTTTACACATTTTTCATTCAGGCCGCCCCTCTGGCCCCTTGTAGCAAGTTTTGGGACAATCCCCCACCCTTCCTATTTTTGACTTTTTCGACACTACCGGCCCTGTCATTTTTTTCAATTTTTGCCCCCTATGGAAAATCCTTCACAATTTTCACACAATGTCTTCACGGTGCTTGATATTACACATTTTTCATTCAGGCCGCCCCTCTGGCCCCTTGTAGCAAGTTTTGGGACAATCCCCCACCCTTCCCATTTTTGACTTTTTCGACACTACCGGCCCTGTCATTTTTTTTCCATTTTTGGCCGCTTTGGAAAATCCTTCACAATTTTCACACAATGCCCTCACGGTGCTTGATTTTACACATTTTTCATTCAGGCCGCCCCTCTGGCCCCTTGTAGCAAGTTTTGGGACAATCCCCCACCCTTCCCATTTTTGACTTTTTCGACACTACCGGCCCTGTCATTTTTTTCCATTTTTGGCCGCTTTGGAAAATCCTTCACAATTTTCACACAATGCCCTCACGGTGCTTGATTTTACACATTTTTCATTCAGGCCGCCCCTCTGGCCCCTTGTAGCAAGTTTTGGGACAATCTCCCACCCTTCCCATTTTTGACTTTTTCAACACTACCGACCCTGTCGTTTTTTTCAATTTTTGGCCGCTTTGGAAAATCCTTCACAATTTTCACACAATGCCCTCACGGTGCTTGATTTTACACATTTTTCATTCAGGCCGCCCCTCTGGCCCCTTGTAGCAAGTTTTGGGACAATCCCCCACCCTTCCCATTTTTGACTTTTTCGACACTACCGGCCTGTCATTTTTTTCAATTTTTACCCCTATGGAAAATCCTTCACAATTTTCACACAATGCCTTCACGGTGCTTGATTTTACACATTTTTCAATCAGCCCGCCCCTCTGGCCCCTTGTAGCAAGTTTTGGGACAATCCCCCACCCTTCCCATTTTTGACTTTTTCGACACTACCGGCCCTGTCATTTTTTTCCATTTTTGGCCGCTTTGGAAAATCCTTCACAATTTTCACACAATGCCCTCACGGTGCTTGATTTTACACATTTTTCATTCAGGCCGCCCCTCTGGCCCCTTGTAGCAAGTTTTGGGACAATCCCCCACCCTTCCCATTTTTGACTTTTTCGACACTACCGACCCTGTCATTTTTTTCAATTTTTACCCCTATGGAAAATCCTTCACAATTTTCACACAATGCCTTCACGGTGCTTGATTTTACACATTTTTCAATCAGCCCGCCCCTCTGGCCCCTTGTAGCAAGTTTTGGGACAATCCCCCACCCTTCCCATTTTTGACTTTTTCGACACTACCGGCCCTGTCATTTTTTTCCATTTTTGGCCGCTTTGGAAAATCCTTCACAATTTTCACACAATGCCCTCACGGTGCTTGATTTTACACATTTTTCATTCAGGCCGCCCCTCTGGCCCCTTGTAGCAAGTTTTGGGACAATCCCCCACCCTTCCCATTTTTGACTTTTTCGACACTACCGACCTGTCATTTTTTTCAATTTTTACCCCTATGGAAAATCCTTCACAATTTTCACACAATGCCTTCACGGTGCTTGATTTTACACATTTTTCAATCAGCCCGCCCCTCTGGCCCCTTGTAGCAAGTTTTGGGACAATCCCCCACCCTTCCCATTTTTGACTTTTTCGACACTACCGGCCCTGTCATTTTTTTCCATTTTTGGCCGCTTTGGAAAATCCTTCACAATTTTCACACAATGCCCTCACGGTGCTTGATTTTACACATTTTTCATTCAGGCCGCCCCTCTGGCCCCTTGTAGCAAGTTTTGGGACAATCCCCCACCCTTCCCATTTTTGACTTTTTCGACACTACCGGCCCTGTCATTTTTTTCCATTTTTGGCCGCTTTGGAAAATCCTTCACAATTTTCACACAATGCCTTCACGGTGCTTGATTTTACACATTTTTCAATCAGCCCGCCCCTCTGGCCCCTTGTAGCAAGTTTTGGGACAATCCCCCACCCTTCCCATTTTTGACTTTTTCGACACTACCGGCCCTGTCATTTTTTTCCATTTTTGGCCGCTTTGGAAAATCCTTCACAATTTTCACACAATGCCCTCACGGTGCTTGATTTTACACATTTTTCATTCAGGCCGCCCCTCTGGCCCCTTGTAGCAAGTTTTGGGACAATCCCCCACCCTTCCCATTTTTGACTTTTTCGACACTACCGACCCTGTCATTTTTTTCAATTTTTACCCCTATGGAAAATCCTTCACAATTTTCACACAATGCCTTCACGGTGCTTGATTTTACACATTTTTCAATCAGCCCGCCCCTCTGGCCCCTTGTAGCAAGTTTTGGGACAATCCCCCACCCTTCCCATTTTTGACTTTTTCGACACTACCGGCCCTGTCATTTTTTTCCATTTTTGGCCGCTTTGGAAAATCCTTCACAATTTTCACACAATGCCCTCACGGTGCTTGATTTTACAGATTTTTCATTCAGGCCGCCCCTCTGGCCCCTTGTAGCAAGTTTTGGGACAATCCCCCACCCTTCCCATTTTTGACTTTTTCGACACTACCGGCCCTGTCATTTTTTTCCATTTTTGGCCGCTTTGGAAAATCCTTCACAATTTTCACACAATGCCTTCACGGTGCTTGATTTTACACATTTTTCATTCAGGCCGCCCCTCTGGCCCCTTGTAGCAAGTTTTGGGACAATCCCCCACCCTTCCCATTTTTGACTTTTTCGACACTACCGGCCCTGTCATTTTTTTCAATTTTTACCCCTATGGAAAATCCTTCACAATTTTCACACAATGCCTTCACGGTGCTTGATTTTACACATTTTTCAATCAGCCCGCCCCTCTGGCCCCTTGTAGCAAGTTTTGGGACAATCCCCCACCCTTCCCATTTTTGACTTTTTCGACACTACCGGCCCTGTCATCTTTTTCAATTTTTGCACGCTTTGGAAAATCCTTCACAATTTTCACACAATGCCTTCACAGTGCTTGATTTTACACACTTTTAATTCAGGTCGCCCCTCTGGCCCCTTGTAGCAAGTTTTGGGACAATCCCCCACCCTTCCCATTTTTGACTTTTTCGACACTACCGACCCTGTCATTTTTTTCAATTTTTGCCCGCTTTGGAAAATCCTTGACAATTTTCACACAATGCCTTCACGGTGCTTGATTTTACACATTTTTCATTCAGGCCGCCCCTCTGGCCCCTTGTAGCAAGTTTTGGGACAATCCCCCACCCTTCCTATTTTTGACTTTTTCGACACTACCGGCCCTGTCATTTTTTTCAATTTTTGCCCCCTATGGAAAATCCTTCACAATTTTCACACGTCTTCACGGTGCTTGATATTACACATTTTTCATTCAGGCCGCCCCTCTGGCCCCTTGTAGCAAGTTTTGGGACAATCCCCCACCCTTCCCATTTTTGACTTTTTCGACACTACCGGCCCTGTCGTTTTTTTCAATTTTTGCCCGCTTTGGAAAATCCTTCACAATTTTCACACAATGCCCTCACGGTGCTTGATTTTACACATTTTTCATTCAGGCCGCCCCTCTGGCCCCTTGTAGCAAGTTTTGGGACAATCCCCCACCCTTCCCATTTTTGACTTTTTCGACACTACCGGCCCTGTCATTTTTTTCCATTTTTGGCCGCTTTGGAAAATCCTTCACAATTTTCACACAATGCCCTCACGGTGCTTGATTTTACACATTTTTCATTCAGGCCGCCCCTCTGGCCCCTTGTAGCAAGTTTTGGGACAATCCCCCACCCTTCCCATTTTTGACTTTTTCGACACTACCGGCCCTGTCATTTTTTTAAATTTTTGCCCGCTTTGGAAAATCCTTCACAATTTTCACACAATGCCTTCACAGTGCTTGATTTTACACATCTTTAATTCAGGCCGCCCCTCTGGCCCCTTGTAGCAAGTTTTGGGACAATCCCCCACCCTTCCCATTTTTGACTTTTTCGACACTACCGACCGTGTCATTTTTTTCAATTTTTGCCCACTTTGGAAAATCCTTCACAATTTTCACACAATGCCCTCACGGTGCTTGATTTTACACATTTTTCATTCAGCCCGCCCCTCTGGCCCCTTGTAGCAAGTTTTGGGACAATCCCCCACCCTTCCCATTTTTGAATTTTTCGACACTACCGGCCCTGTCGTTTTTTTCAATTTTTGGCCGCTTTGGAAAATCCTTCATAATTTTCACACAATGCCCTCACGGTGCTTGATTTTACACATTTTTCATTCAGGCCGCCCCTCTGGCCCCTTGTAGCAAGTTTTGGGACAATCCCCCACCCTTCCCATTTTTGACTTTTTCGACACTACTGGCCCTGTCATTTTTTTTCATTTTTGGCCGCTTTGGAAAATCCTTCACAATTTTCACACAATGCCCTCACGGTGCTTGATTTTACACATTTTTCATTCAGGCCGCCCCTCTGGCCCCTTGTAGCAAGTTTTGGGACAATCCCCCACCCTTCCCATTTTTGACTTTTTCGACACTACCGACCCTGTCATTTTTTTCAATTTTTACCCCTATGGAAAATCCTTCACAATTTTCACACAATGCCTTCACGGTGCTTGATTTTACACATTTTTCAATCAGCCCGCCCCTCTGGCCCCTTGTAGCAAGTTTTGGGACAATCCCCCACCCTTCCCATTTTTGACTTTTTCGACACTACCGGCCCTGTCATTTTTTTCCATTTTTGGCCGCTTTGGAAAATCCTTCACAATTTTCACACAATGCCCTCACGGTGCTTGATTTTACACATTTTTCATTCAGGCCGCCCCTCTGGCCCCTTGTAGCAAGTTTTGGGACAATCCCCCACCCTTCCCATTTTTGACTTTTTCGACACTACCGGCCCTGTCATTTTTTTCCATTTTTGGCCGCTTTGGAAAATCCTTCACAATTTTCACACAATGCCTTCACGGTGCTTGATTTTACACATTTTTCAATCAGCCCGCCCCTCTGGCCCCTTGTAGCAAGTTTTGGGACAATCCCCCACCCTTCCCATTTTTGACTTTTTCGACACTACCGGCCCTGTCATTTTTTTCCATTTTTGGCCGCTTTGGAAAATCCTTCACAATTTTCACACAATGCCCTCACGGTGCTTGATTTTACACATTTTTCATTCAGGCCGCCCCTCTGGCCCCTTGTAGCAAGTTTTGGGACAATCCCCCACCCTTCCCATTTTTGACTTTTTCGACACTACCGACCCTGTCATTTTTTTCAATTTTTACCCCTATGGAAAATCCTTCACAATTTTCACACAATGCCTTCACGGTGCTTGATTTTACACATTTTTCAATCAGCCCGCCCCTCTGGCCCCTTGTAGCAAGTTTTGGGACAATCCCCCACCCTTCCCATTTTTGACTTTTTCGACACTACCGGCCCTGTCATTTTTTTCCATTTTTGGCCGCTTTGGAAAATCCTTCACAATTTTCACACAATGCCCTCACGGTGCTTGATTTTACAGATTTTTCATTCAGGCCGCCCCTCTGGCCCCTTGTAGCAAGTTTTGGGACAATCCCCCACCCTTCCCATTTTTGACTTTTTCGACACTACCGGCCCTGTCATTTTTTTCCATTTTTGGCCGCTTTGGAAAATCCTTCACAATTTTCACACAATGCCTTCACGGTGCTTGATTTTACACATTTTTCATTCAGGCCGCCCCTCTGGCCCCTTGTAGCAAGTTTTGGGACAATCCCCCACCCTTCCCATTTTTGACTTTTTCGACACTACCGGCCCTGTCATTTTTTTCAATTTTTACCCCTATGGAAAATCCTTCACAATTTTCACACAATGCCTTCACGGTGCTTGATTTTACACATTTTTCAATCAGCCCGCCCCTCTGGCCCCTTGTAGCAAGTTTTGGGACAATCCCCCACCCTTCCCATTTTTGACTTTTTCGACACTACCGGCCCTGTCATCTTTTTCAATTTTTGCACGCTTTGGAAAATCCTTCACAATTTTCACACAATGCCTTCACAGTGCTTGATTTTACACACTTTTAATTCAGGTCGCCCCTCTGGCCCCTTGTAGCAAGTTTTGGGACAATCCCCCACCCTTCCCATTTTTGACTTTTTCGACACTACCGACCCTGTCATTTTTTTCAATTTTTGCCCGCTTTGGAAAATCCTTGACAATTTTCACACAATGCCTTCACGGTGCTTGATTTTACACATTTTTCATTCAGGCCGCCCCTCTGGCCCCTTGTAGCAAGTTTTGGGACAATCCCCCACCCTTCCTATTTTTGACTTTTTCGACACTACCGGCCCTGTCATTTTTTTCAATTTTTGCCCCCTATGGAAAATCCTTCACAATTTTCACACGTCTTCACGGTGCTTGATATTACACATTTTTCATTCAGGCCGCCCCTCTGGCCCCTTGTAGCAAGTTTTGGGACAATCCCCCACCCTTCCCATTTTTGACTTTTTCGACACTACCGGCCCTGTCGTTTTTTTCAATTTTTGCCCGCTTTGGAAAATCCTTCACAATTTTCACACAATGCCCTCACGGTGCTTGATTTTACACATTTTTCATTCAGGCCGCCCCTCTGGCCCCTTGTAGCAAGTTTTGGGACAATCCCCCACCCTTCCCATTTTTGACTTTTTCGACACTACCGGCCCTGTCATTTTTTTCCATTTTTGGCCGCTTTGGAAAATCCTTCACAATTTTCACACAATGCCCTCACGGTGCTTGATTTTACACATTTTTCATTCAGGCCGCCCCTCTGGCCCCTTGTAGCAAGTTTTGGGACAATCCCCCACCCTTCCCATTTTTGACTTTTTCGACACTACCGGCCCTGTCATTTTTTTAAATTTTTGCCCGCTTTGGAAAATCCTTCACAATTTTCACACAATGCCTTCACAGTGCTTGATTTTACACATCTTTAATTCAGGCCGCCCCTCTGGCCCCTTGTAGCAAGTTTTGGGACAATCCCCCACCCTTCCCATTTTTGACTTTTTCGACACTACCGACCGTGTCATTTTTTTCAATTTTTGCCCACTTTGGAAAATCCTTCACAATTTTCACACAATGCCCTCACGGTGCTTGATTTTACACATTTTTCATTCAGGCCGCCCCTCTGGCCCCTTGTAGCAAGTTTTGGGACAATCCCCCACCCTTCCCATTTTTGAATTTTTCGACACTACCGGCCCTGTCGTTTTTTTCAATTTTTGGCCGCTTTGGAAAATCCTTCATAATTTTCACACAATGCCCTCACGGTGCTTGATTTTACACATTTTTCATTCAGGCCGCCCCTCTGGCCCCTTGTAGCAAGTTTTGGGACAATCCCCCACCCTTCCCATTTTTGACTTTTTCGACACTACTGGCCCTGTCATTTTTTTTCATTTTTGGCCGCTTTGGAAAATCCTTCACAATTTTCACACAATGCCCTCACGGTGCTTGATTTTACACATTTTTCATTCAGGCCGCCCCTCTGGCCCCTTGTAGCAAGTTTTGGGACAATCCCCCACCCTTCCCATTTTTGACTTTTTCGACACTACCGACCCTGTCATTTTTTTCAATTTTTACCCCTATGGAAAATCCTTCACAATTTTCACACAATGCCTTCACGGTGCTTGATTTTACACATTTTTCAATCAGCCCGCCCCTCTGGCCCCTTGTAGCAAGTTTTGGGACAATCCCCCACCCTTCCCATTTTTGACTTTTTCGACACTACCGGCCCTGTCGTTTTTTTCAATTTTTGGCCGCTTTGGAAAATCCTTCACAATTTTCACACAATGCCCTCACGGTGCTTGATTTTACAAATTTTTCATTCAGGCCGCCCCTCTGGCCCCTTGTAGCAAGTTTTGGGACAATCCCCCACCCTTCCCATTTTTGAATTTTTCGACACTACCGGCCCTGTCGTTTTTTTCAATTTTTGGCCGCTTTGGAAAATCCTTCATAATTTTCACACAATGCCCTCACGGTGCTTGATTTTACACATTTTTCATTCAGGCCGCCCCTCTGGCCCCTTGTAGCAAGTTTTGGGACAATCCCCCACCCTTCCCATTTTTGACTTTTTCGACACTACCGGCCCTGTCGTTTTTTTCAATTTTTGGCCGCTTTGGAAAATCCTTCACAATTTTCACACAATGCCCTCACGGTGCTTGATTTTACACATTTTTCATTCAGGCCGCCCCTCTGGCCCCTTGTAGCAAGTTTTGGGACAATCCCCCACCCTTCCCATTTTTGAATTTTTCGACACTACCGGCCCTGTCGTTTTTTTCAATTTTTGGCCGCTTTGGAAAATCCTTCATAATTTTCACACAATGCCCTCACGGTGCTTGATTTTACAAATGTTTCATTCAGGCCGCCCCTCTGGCCCCTTGTAGCAAGTTTTGGGACAATCCCCCACCCTTCCCATTTTTGACTTTTTCGACACTACCGGCCCTGTCATTTTTTTCCATTTTTGGCCGCTTTGGAAAATCCTTCACAATTTTCACACAATGCCCTCACGGTGCTTGATTTTACACATTTTTCATTCAGGCCGCCCCTCTGGCCCCTTGTAGCAAGTTTTGGGACAATCCCCCACCCTTCCCATTTTTGAATTTTTCGACACTACCGACCCTGTCATTTTTTTCAATTTTTACCCCTATGGAAAATCCTTCACAATTTTCACACAATGCCTTCACGGTGCTTGATTTTACACATTTTTCAATCAGCCCGCCCCTCTGGCCCCTTGTAGCAAGTTTTGGGACAATCCCCCACCCTTCCCATTTTTGACTTTTTTGACACTACCGGCCCTGTCATTTTTTTTCATTTTTGGCCGCTTTGGAAAATCCTTCACAATTTTCACACAATGCCCTCACGGTGCTTGATTTTACACATTTTTCATTCAGGCCGCCCCTCTGGCCTCTTGTAGCAAGTTTTGGGACAATCCCCCACCCTTCCCATTTTTGAATTTTTCGACACTACCGACCCTGTCATTTTTTTCAATTTTTACCCCTATGGAAAATCCTTCACAATTTTCACACAATGCCTTCACGGTGCTTGATTTTACACATTTTTCAATCAGCCCGCCCCTCTGGCCCCTTGTAGCAAGTTTTGGGACAATCCCCCACCCTTCCCATTTTTGACTTTTTCGACACTACCGGCCCTGTTGTTTTTTTCCATTTTTGGCCGCTTTGGAAAATCCTTGACAATTTTCACACAATGCCCTCACGGTGCTTGATTTTACACATTTTTCATTCAGGCCGCCCCTCTGGCCCCTTGTAGCAAGTTTTGGGACAATCCCCCACCCTTCCCATTTTTGAATTTTTCGACACTACCGGCCCTGTCGTTTTTTTCAATTTTTGGCCGCTTTGGAAAATCCTTCATAATTTTCACACAATGCCCTCACGGTGCTTGATTTTACAAATGTTTCATTCAGGCCGCCCCTCTGGCCCCTTGTAGCAAGTTTTGGGACAATCCCCCACCCTTCCCATTTTTGACTTTTTCGACACTACCGACCCTGTCATTTTTTTCAATTTTTACCCCTATGGAAAATCCTTCACAATTTTCACACAATGCCTTCACGGTGCTTGATTTTACACATTTTTCAATCAGCCCGCCCCTCTGGCCCCTTGTAGCAAGTTTTGGGACAATCCCCCACCCTTCCCATTTTTGACTTTTTCGACACTACCGGCCCTGTCGTTTTTTTCAATTTTTGGCCGCTTTGGAAAATCCTTCACAATTTTCACACAATGCCCTCACGGTGCTTGATTTTACACATTTTTCATTCAGGCCGCCCCTCTGGCCCCTTGTAGCAAGTTTTGGGACAATCCCCCACCCTTCCCATTTTTGACTTTTTCGACACTACCGACCCTGTCATTTTTTTCAATTTTTGGCCGCTTTGGAAAATCCTTCATAATTTTCACACAATGCCCTCACGGTACTTGATTTTACAAATTTTTCATTCAGGCCGCCCCTCTGGCCCCTTGTAGCAAGTTTTGGGACAATCCCCCACCCTTCCCATTTTTGACTTTTTCGACACTACCGGCCCTGTCGTTTTTTTCAATTTTTGGCCGCTTTGGAAAATCCTTCACAATTTTCACACAATGCCCTCACGGTGCTTGATTTTACACATTTTTCATTCAGGCCGCCCCTCTGGCCCCTTGTAGCAAGTTTTGGGACAATCCCCCACCCTTCCCATTTTTGAATTTTTCGACACTACCGGCCCTGTCGTTTTTTTCAATTTTTGGCCGCTTTGGAAAATCCTTCATAATTTTCACACAATGCCCTCACGGTGCTTGATTTTACAAATTTTTCATTCAGGCCGCCCCTCTGGCCCCTTGTAGCAAGTTTTGGGACAATCCCCCACCCTTCCCATTTTTGACTTTTTCGACACTACCGACCCTGTCATTTTTTTTCAATTTTTACCCCTATGGAAAATCCTTCACAATTTTCACACAATGCCTTCACGGTGCTTGATTTTACACATTTTTCAATCAGCCCGCCCCTCTGGCCCCTTGTAGCAAGTTTTGGGACAATCCCCCACCCTTCCCATTTTTGACTTTTTCGACACTACCGGCCCTGTCGTTTTTTTCAATTTTTGCCCGCTTTGGAAAATCCTTCACAATTTTCACACAATGCCCTCACGGTGCTTGATTTTACACATTTTTCATTCAGCCCGCCCCTCTGGCCCCTTGTAGCAAGTTTTGGGACAATCCCCCACCCTTCCCATTTTTGACTTTTTCGACACTACCGACCCTGTCATTTTTTTCAAGTTTTTACCCCTATGGAAAATCCTTCACAATTTTCACACAATGCCTTCACGGTGCTTGATTTTACACATTTTTCAATCAGGCCGCCCCTCTGGCCCCTTGTAGCAAGTTTTGGGACAATCCCCCACCCTTCCCATTTTTGACTTTTTCGACACTACCGGCCCTGTCGTTTTTTTCAATTTTTGCCCGCTTTGGAAAATCCTTCAAAATTTTCACACAATGCCCTCACGGTGCTTGATTTTACACATTTTTCATTCAGGCCGCCCCTCTGGCCCCTTGTAGCAAGTTTTGGGACAATCCCCCACCCTTCCCATTTTTGACTTTTTCGACACTACCGACCCTGTCATTTTTTTCAATTTTTACCCCTATGGAAAATCCTTCACAATTTTCACACAATGCCTTCACGGTGCTTGATTTTACACATTTTTCAATCAGCCCGCCCCTCTGGCCCCTTGTAGCAAGTTTTGGGACAATCCCCCACCCTTCCCATTTTTGACTTTTTCGACACTACCGGCCCTGTCGTTTTTTTCAATTTTTGGCCGCTTTGGAAAATCCTTCACAATTTTCACACAATGCCCTCACGGTGCTTGATTTTACACATTTTTCATTCAGGCCGCCCCTCTGGCCCCTTGTAGCAAGTTTTGGGACAATCCCCCACCCTTCCCATTTTTGAATTTTTCGACACTACCGGCCCTGTCGTTTTTTTCAATTTTTGGCCGCTTTGGAAAATCCTTCACAATTTTCACACAATGCCCTCACGGTGCTTGATTTTACACATTTTTCATTCAGGCCGCCCCTCTGGCCCCTTGTAGCAAGTTTTGGGACAATCCCCCACCCTTCCCATTTTTGACTTTTTCGACACTACCGGCCCTGTCGTTTTTTTCAATTTTTGGCCGCTTTGGAAAATCCTTCACAATTTTCACACAATGCCCTCACGGTGCTTGATTTTACACATTTTTCATTCAGGCCGCCCCTCTGGCCCCTTGTAGCAAGTTTTGGGACAATCCCCCACCCTTCCCATTTTTGACTTTTTCGACACTACCGACCCTGTCATTTTTTTCAATTTTTACCCCTATGGAAAATCCTTCACAATTTTCACACAATGCCCTCACGGTGCTTGATTTTACACATTTTTCATTCAGGCCGCCCCTCTGGCCCCTTGTAGCAAGTTTTGGGACAATCCCCCACCCTTCCCATTTTTGACTTTTTCGACACTACCGACCCTGTTGTTTTTTTCCATTTTTGGCCGCTTTGGAAAATCCTTGACAATTTTCACACAATGCCCTCACGGTGCTTGATTTTACACATTTTTCATTCAGGCCGCCCCTCTGGCCCCTTGTAGCAAGTTTTGGGACAATCCCCCACCCTTCCCATTTTTGACTTTTTCGACACTACCGACCCTGTCATTTTTTTCAAGTTTTTACCCCTATGGAAAATCCTTCACAATTTTCACACAATGCCTTCACGGTGCTTGATTTTACACATTTTTCAATCAGCCCGCCCCTCTGGCCCCTTGTAGCAAGTTTTGGGACAATCCCCCACCCTTCCCATTTTTGACTTTTTCGACACTACCGACCCTGTCATTTTTTTCAATTTTTACCCCTATGGAAAATCCTTCACAATTTTCACACAATGCCTTCACGGTGCTTGATTTTACACATTTTTCAATCAGCCCGCCCCTCTGGCCCCTTGTAGCAAGTTTTGGGACAATCCCCCACCCTTCCCATTTTTGACTTTTTCAACACTACCGGCCCTGTCATTTTTTTCAATTTTTGCCCGCTTTGGAAAATCCTTGACAAATTTTCACACAATGCCTTCACGGTGCTTGATTTTACACATTTTTCATTCAGGCCGCCCCTCTGGCCCCTTGTAGCAAGTTTTGGGACAATCCCCCACCCTTCCCATTTTTGAATTTTTCGAAACTACCGGCCCTGTCGTTTTTTTCAATTTTTGGCCGCTTTGGAAAATCCTTCATAATTTTCACACAATGCCCTCACGGTACTTGATTTTACAAATTTTTCATTCAGGCCGCCCCTCTGGCCCCTTGTAGCAAGTTTTGGGACAATCCCCCACCCTTCCCATTTTTGACTTTTTCGACACTACCGGCCCTGTCGTTTTTTTCAATTTTTGGCCGCTTTGGAAAATCCTTCACAATTTTCACACAATGCCCTCACGGTGCTTGATTTTACACATTTTTCATTCAGGCCGCCCCTCTGGCCCCTTGTAGCAAGTTTTGGGACAATCCCCCACCCTTCCCATTTTTGAATTTTTCGACACTACCGGCCCTGTCGTTTTTTTCAATTTTTGGCCGCTTTGGAAAATCCTTCATAATTTTCACACAATGCCCTCACGGTGCTTGATTTTACAAATTTTTCATTCAGGCCGCCCCTCTGGCCCCTTGTAGCAAGTTTTGGGACAATCCCCCACCCTTCCCATTTTTGACTTTTTCGACACTACCGACCCTGTCATTTTTTTTCAATTTTTACCCCTATGGAAAATCCTTCACAATTTTCACACAATGCCTTCACGGTGCTTGATTTTACACATTTTTCAATCAGCCCGCCCCTCTGGCCCCTTGTAGCAAGTTTTGGGACAATCCCCCACCCTTCCCATTTTTGACTTTTTCGACACTACCGGCCCTGTCGTTTTTTTCAATTTTTGCCCGCTTTGGAAAATCCTTCACAATTTTCACACAATGCCCTCACGGTGCTTGATTTTACACATTTTTCATTCAGCCCGCCCCTCTGGCCCCTTGTAGCAAGTTTTGGGACAATCCCCCACCCTTCCCATTTTTGACTTTTTCGACACTACCGACCCTGTCATTTTTTTCAAGTTTTTACCCCTATGGAAAATCCTTCACAATTTTCACACAATGCCTTCACGGTGCTTGATTTTACACATTTTTCAATCAGGCCGCCCCTCTGGCCCCTTGTAGCAAGTTTTGGGACAATCCCCCACCCTTCCCATTTTTGACTTTTTCGACACTACCGGCCCTGTCGTTTTTTTCAATTTTTGCCCGCTTTGGAAAATCCTTCAAAATTTTCACACAATGCCCTCACGGTGCTTGATTTTACACATTTTTCATTCAGGCCGCCCCTCTGGCCCCTTGTAGCAAGTTTTGGGACAATCCCCCACCCTTCCCATTTTTGACTTTTTCGACACTACCGACCCTGTCATTTTTTTCAATTTTTACCCCTATGGAAAATCCTTCACAATTTTCACACAATGCCTTCACGGTGCTTGATTTTACACATTTTTCAATCAGCCCGCCCCTCTGGCCCCTTGTAGCAAGTTTTGGGACAATCCCCCACCCTTCCCATTTTTGACTTTTTCGACACTACCGGCCCTGTCGTTTTTTTCAATTTTTGGCCGCTTTGGAAAATCCTTCACAATTTTCACACAATGCCCTCACGGTGCTTGATTTTACACATTTTTCATTCAGGCCGCCCCTCTGGCCCCTTGTAGCAAGTTTTGGGACAATCCCCCACCCTTCCCATTTTTGAATTTTTCGACACTACCGGCCCTGTCGTTTTTTTCAATTTTTGGCCGCTTTGGAAAATCCTTCACAATTTTCACACAATGCCCTCACGGTGCTTGATTTTACACATTTTTCATTCAGGCCGCCCCTCTGGCCCCTTGTAGCAAGTTTTGGGACAATCCCCCACCCTTCCCATTTTTGACTTTTTCGACACTACCGGCCCTGTCGTTTTTTTCAATTTTTGGCCGCTTTGGAAAATCCTTCACAATTTTCACACAATGCCCTCACGGTGCTTGATTTTACACATTTTTCATTCAGGCCGCCCCTCTGGCCCCTTGTAGCAAGTTTTGGGACAATCCCCCACCCTTCCCATTTTTGACTTTTTCGACACTACCGACCCTGTCATTTTTTTCAATTTTTACCCCTATGGAAAATCCTTCACAATTTTCACACAATGCCCTCACGGTGCTTGATTTTACACATTTTTCATTCAGGCCGCCCCTCTGGCCCCTTGTAGCAAGTTTTGGGACAATCCCCCACCCTTCCCATTTTTGACTTTTTCGACACTACCGACCCTGTTGTTTTTTTCCATTTTTGGCCGCTTTGGAAAATCCTTGACAATTTTCACACAATGCCCTCACGGTGCTTGATTTTACACATTTTTCATTCAGGCCGCCCCTCTGGCCCCTTGTAGCAAGTTTTGGGACAATCCCCCACCCTTCCCATTTTTGAATTTTTCGACACTACCGGCCCTGTCGTTTTTTTCAATTTTTGGCCGCTTTGGAAAATCCTTCATAATTTTCACACAATGCCCTCACGGTGCTTGATTTTACAAATGTTTCATTCAGGCCGCCCCTCTGGCCCCTTGTAGCAAGTTTTGGGACAATCCCCCACCCTTCCCATTTTTGACTTTTTCGACACTACCGACCCTGTCATTTTTTTCAATTTTTACCCCTATGGAAAATCCTTCACAATTTTCACACAATGCCTTCACGGTGCTTGATTTTACACATTTTTCAATCAGCCCGCCCCTCTGGCCCCTTGTAGCAAGTTTTGGGACAATCCCCCACCCTTCCCATTTTTGACTTTTTCGACACTACCGGCCCTGTCGTTTTTTTCAATTTTTGGCCGCTTTGGAAAATCCTTCACAATTTTCACACAATGCCCTCACGGTGCTTGATTTTACACATTTTTCATTCAGGCCGCCCCTCTGGCCCCTTGTAGCAAGTTTTGGGACAATCCCCCACCCTTCCCATTTTTGACTTTTTCGACACTACCGACCCTGTCATTTTTTTCAAGTTTTTACCCCTATGGAAAATCCTTCACAATTTTCACACAATGCCTTCACGGTGCTTGATTTTACACATTTTTCAATCAGCCCGCCCCTCTGGCCCCTTGTAGCAAGTTTTGGGACAATCCCCCACCCTTCCCATTTTTGACTTTTTCGACACTACCGACCCTGTCATTTTTTTCAATTTTTACCCCTATGGAAAATCCTTCACAATTTTCACACAATGCCTTCACGGTGCTTGATTTTACACATTTTTCAATCAGCCCGCCCCTCTGGCCCCTTGTAGCAAGTTTTGGGACAATCCCCCACCCTTCCCATTTTTGACTTTTTCGACACTACCGGCCCTGTCGTTTTTTTCAATTTTTGGCCGCTTTGGAAAATCCTTCACAATTTTCACACAATGCCCTCACGGTGCTTGATTTTACACATTTTTCATTCAGGCCGCCCCTCTGGCCCCTTGTAGCAAGTTTTGGGACAATCCCCCACCCTTCCCATTTTTGACTTTTTCGACACTACCGACCCTGTCATTTTTTTCAAGTTTTTACCCCTATGGAAAATCCTTCACAATTTTCACACAATGCCTTCACGGTGCTTGATTTTACACATTTTTCAATCAGCCCGCCCCTCTGGCCCCTTGTAGCAAGTTTTGGGACAATCCCCCACCCTTCCCATTTTTGACTTTTTCGACACTACCGACCCTGTCATTTTTTTCAATTTTTACCCCTATGGAAAATCCTTCACAATTTTCACACAATGCCTTCACGGTGCTTGATTTTACACATTTTTCAATCAGCCCGCCCCTCTGGCCCCTTGTAGCAAGTTTTGGGACAATCCCCCACCCTTCCCATTTTTGACTTTTTCAACACTACCGGCCCTGTCATTTTTTTCAATTTTTGCCCGCTTTGGAAAATCCTTGACAAATTTTCACACAATGCCTTCACGGTGCTTGATTTTACACATTTTTCATTCAGGCCGCCCCTCTGGCCCCTTGTAGCAAGTTTTGGGACAATCCCCCACCCTTCCCATTTTTGAATTTTTCGAAACTACCGGCCCTGTCGTTTTTTTCAATTTTTGGCCGCTTTGGAAAATCCTTCATAATTTTCACACAATGCCCTCACGGTACTTGATTTTACAAATTTTTCATTCAGGCCGCCCCTCTGGCCCCTTGTAGCAAGTTTTGGGACAATCCCCCACCCTTCCCATTTTTGACTTTTTCGACACTACCGGCCCTGTCGTTTTTTTCAATTTTTGGCCGCTTTGGAAAATCCTTCACAATTTTCACACAATGCCCTCACGGTGCTTGATTTTACACATTTTTCATTCAGGCCGCCCCTCTGGCCCCTTGTAGCAAGTTTTGGGACAATCCCCCACCCTTCCCATTTTTGAATTTTTCGACACTACCGGCCCTGTCGTTTTTTTCAATTTTTGGCCGCTTTGGAAAATCCTTCATAATTTTCACACAATGCCCTCACGGTGCTTGATTTTACAAATTTTTCATTCAGGCCGCCCCTCTGGCCCCTTGTAGCAAGTTTTGGGACAATCCCCCACCCTTCCCATTTTTGACTTTTTCGACACTACCGACCCTGTCATTTTTTTCAAGTTTTTACCCCTATGGAAAATCCTTCACAATTTTCACACAATGCCTTCACGGTGCTTGATTTTACACATTTTTCAATCAGGCCGCCCCTCTGGCCCCTTGTAGCAAGTTTTGGGACAATCCCCCACCCTTCCCATTTTTGACTTTTTCGACACTACCGGCCCTGTCGTTTTTTTCAATTTTTGCCCGCTTTGGAAAATCCTTCAAAATTTTCACACAATGCCCTCACGGTGCTTGATTTTACACATTTTTCATTCAGGCCGCCCCTCTGGCCCCTTGTAGCAAGTTTTGGGACAATCCCCCACCCTTCCCATTTTTGACTTTTTCGACACTACCGACCCTGTCATTTTTTTCAATTTTTACCCCTATGGAAAATCCTTCACAATTTTCACACAATGCCTTCACGGTGCTTGATTTTACACATTTTTCAATCAGCCCGCCCCTCTGGCCCCTTGTAGCAAGTTTTGGGACAATCCCCCACCCTTCCCATTTTTGACTTTTTCGACACTACCGGCCCTGTCGTTTTTTTCAATTTTTGGCCGCTTTGAAAAATCCTTCACAATTTTCACACAATGCCCTCACGGTGCTTGATTTTACACATTTTTCATTCAGGCCGCCCCTCTGGCCCCTTGTAGCAAGTTTTGGGACAATCCCCCACCCTTCCCATTTTTGAATTTTTCGACACTACCGGCCCTGTCGTTTTTTTCAATTTTTGGCCGCTTTGGAAAATCCTTCACAATTTTCACACAATGCCCTCACGGTGCTTGATTTTACACATTTTTCATTCAGGCCGCCCCTCTGGCCCCTTGTAGCAAGTTTTGGGACAATCCCCCACCCTTCCCATTTTTGACTTTTTCGACACTACCGGCCCTGTCGTTTTTTTCAATTTTTGGCCGCTTTGGAAAATCCTTCACAATTTTCACACAATGCCCTCACGGTGCTTGATTTTACACATTTTTCATTCAGGCCGCCCCTCTGGCCCCTTGTAGCAAGTTTTGGGACAATCCCCCACCCTTCCCATTTTTGACTTTTTCGACACTACCGACCCTGTCATTTTTTTCAATTTTTACCCCTATGGAAAATCCTTCACAATTTTCACACAATGCCCTCACGGTGCTTGATTTTACACATTTTTCATTCAGGCCGCCCCTCTGGCCCCTTGTAGCAAGTTTTGGGACAATCCCCCACCCTTCCCATTTTTGACTTTTTCGACACTACCGACCCTGTCATTTTTTTTCAATTTTTACCCCTATGGAAAATCCTTCACAATTTTCACACAATGCCTTCACGGTGCTTGATTTTACACATTTTTCAATCAGCCCGGCCCTCTGGCCCCTTGTAGCAAGTTTTGGGACAATCCCCCACCCTTCCCATTTTTGACTTTTTCGACACTACCGGCCCTGTCGTTTTTTTCAATTTTTGCCCGCTTTGGAAAATCCTTCACAATTTTCACACAATGCCCTCACGGTGCTTGATTTTACACTTTTTTCATTCAGGCCGCCCCTCTGGCCCCTTGTAGCAAGTTTTGGGACAATCCCCCACCCTTCCCATTTTTGACTTTTTCGACACTACCGACCCTGTCATTTTTTTCAAGTTTTTACCCCTATGGAAAATCCTTCACAATTTTCACACAATGCCTTCACGGTGCTTGATTTTACACATTTTTCAATCAGCCCGCCCCTCTGGCCCCTTGTAGCAAGTTTTGGGACAATCCCCCACCCTTCCCATTTTTGACTTTTTCGACACTACCGGCCCTGTCGTTTTTTTCAATTTTTGCCCGCTTTGGAAAATCCTTCAAAATTTTCACACAATGCCCTCACGGTGCTTGATTTTACACATTTTTCATTCAGGCCGCCCTTCTGGCCCCTTGTAGCAAGTTTTGGGACAATCCCCCACCCTTCCCATTTTTGACTTTTTCGACACTACCGACCCTGTCATTTTTTTCAATTTTTACCCCTATGGAAAATCCTTCACAATTTTCACACAATGCCTTCACGGTGCTTGATTTTACACATTTTTCAATCAGCCCGCCCCTCTGGCCCCTTGTAGCAAGTTTTGGGACAATCCCCCACCCTTCCCATTTTTGACTTTTTCGACACTACCGGCCCTGTCGTTTTTTTCAATTTTTGGCCGCTTTGGAAAATCCTTCACAATTTTCACACAATGCCCTCACGGTGCTTGATTTTACACATTTTTCATTCAGGCCGCCCCTCTGGCCCCTTGTAGCAAGTTTTGGGACAATCCCCCACCCTTCCCATTTTTGAATTTTTCGACACTACCGGCCCTGTCGTTTTTTTCAATTTTTGGCCGCTTTGGAAAATCCTTCATAATTTTCACACAATGCCCTCACGGTACTTGATTTTACACATTTTTCATTCAGGCCGCCCCTCTGGCCCCTTGTAGCAAGTTTTGGGACAATCCCCCACCCTTCCCATTTTTGACTTTTTCGACACTACCGGCCCTGTCATTTTTTTCAATTTTTGCCCGCTTTGGAAAATCCTTCACAATTTTCACACAATGCCCTCACGGTGCTTGATTTTACACATTTTTCATTCAGGCCGCCCCTCTGGCCCCTTGTAGCAAGTTTTGGGACAATCCCCCACCCTTCCCATTTTTGACTTTTTCGACACTACCGGCCCTGTCGTTTTTTTCAATTTTTGGCCGCTTTGGAAAATCCTTCACAATTTTCACACAATGCCCTCACGGTGCTTGATTTTACACATTTTTCATTCAGGCCGCCCCTCTGGCCCCTTGTAGCAAGTTTTGGGACAATCCCCCACCCTTCCCATTTTTGACTTTTTCGACACTACCGGCCCTGTCGTTTTTTTCAATTTTTGGCCGCTTTGGAAAATCCTTCACAATTTTCACACAATGCCCTCACGGTGCTTGATTTTACACATTTTTCATTCAGGCCGCCCCTCTGGCCCCTTGTAGCAAGTTTTGGGACAATCCCCCACCCTTCCCATTTTTGACTTTTTCGACACTACCGGCCCTGTCGTTTTTTTCAATTTTTGGCCGCTTTGGAAAATCCTTCATAATTTTCACACAATGCCCTCACGGTGCTTGATTTTACAAATTTTTCATTCAGGCCGCCCCTCTGGCCCCTTGTAGCAAGTTTTGGGACAATCTCCCACCCTTCCCATTTTTGACTTTTTCGACACTACCAGCCCTGTCATTTTTTTCAATTTTTGCCCGCTTTGGAAAATCCTTGACAATTTTCACACAATGCCCTCACGGTGCTTGATTTTACACATTTTTCATTCAGGCCGCCCCTCTGGCCCCTTGTAGCAAGTTTTGGGACAATCCCCCACCCTTCCCATTTTTGAATTTTTCGACACTACCGGCCCTGTCGTTTTTTTCAATTTTTGGCCGCTTTGGAAAATCCTTGACAATTTTCACACAATGCCCTCACGGTGCTTGATTTTACACATTTTTCATTCAGGCCGCCCCTCTGGCCCCTTGTAGCAAGTTTTGGGACAATCCCCCACCCTTCCCATTTTTGACTTTTTCGACACTACCCGGCCCTGTCGTTTTTTTCAATTTTTGGCCGCTTTGGAAAATCCTTCACAATTTTCACACAATGCCCTCACGGTGCTTGATTTTACACATTTTTCATTCAGGCCGCCCCTCTGGCCCCTTGTAGCAAGTTTTGGGACAATCCCCCACCCTTCCCATTTTTGAATTTTTCGACACTACCGGCCCTGTCGTTTTTTTCAATTTTTGGCCGCTTTGGAAAATCCTTCATAATTTTCACACAATGCCCTCACGGTGCTTGATTTTAAAAATTTTTCATTCAGGCCGCCCCTCTGGCCCCTTGTAGCAAGTTTTGGGACAATCCCCCACCCTTCCCATTTTTGACTTTTTCGACACTACCGGCCCTGTCATTTTTTTCCATTTTTGGCCGCTTTGGAAAATCCTTCACAATTTTCACACAATGCCCTCACGGTGCTTGATTTTACACATTTTTCATTCAGGCCGCCCCTCTGGCCCCTTGTAGCAAGTTTTGGGACAATCCCCCACCCTTCCTATTTTTGACTTTTTCGACACTACCGGCCCTGTCATTTTTTTCAATTTTTGCCCCCTGTGGAAAATCCTTCACAATTTTCACACAATGTCTTCACGGTGCTTGATATTACACATTTTTCATTCAGGCCGCCCCTCTGGCCCCTTGTAGCAAGTTTTGGGACAATCCCCCACCCTTCCCATTTTTGACTTTTTCGACACTACCGGCCCTGTCATTTTTTTCAATTTTTGCCCGCTTTGGAAAATCCTTGACAATTTTCACACAATGCCCTCACGGTGCTTGATTTTACACATTTTTCATTCAGGCCGCCCCTCTGGCCCCTTGTAGCAAGTTTTGGGACAATCCCCCACCCTTCCCATTTTTGACTTTTTCGACACTACCGGCCCTGTCGTTTTTTTCAATTTTTGGCCGCTTTGGAAAATCCTTCACAATTTTCACACAATGCCCTCACGGTGCTTGATTTTACACATTTTTCATTCAGGCCGCCCCTCTGGCCCCTTGTAGCAAGTTTTGGGACAATCCCCCACCCTTCCCATTTTTGAATTTTTCGACACTACCGGCCCTGTCGTTTTTTTCAATTTTTGGCCGCTTTGGAAAATCCTTCATAATTTTCACACAATGCCCTCACGGTGCTTGATTTTACACATTTTTCATTCAGGCCGCCCCTCTGGCCCCTTGTAGCAAGTTTTGGGACAATCCCCCACCCTTCCCATTTTTGACTTTTTCGACACTACCGGCCCTGTCATTTTTTTCAATTTTTGCCCCCTGTGGAAAATCCTTCACAATTTTCACACAATGTCTTCACGGTGCTTGATATTACACATTTTTCATTCAGGCCGCCCCTCTGGCCCCTTGTAGCAAGTTTTGGGACAATCCCCCACCCTTCCCATTTTTGACTTTTTCGACACTACCGGCCCTGTCATTTTTTTCAATTTTTGCCCGCTTTGGAAAATCCTTGACAATTTTCACACAATGCCCTCACGGTGCTTGATTTTACACATTTTTCATTCAGGCCGCCCCTCTGGCCCCTTGTAGCAAGTTTTGGGACAATCCCCCACCCTTCCCATTTTTGACTTTTTCGACACTACCGGCCCTGTCGTTTTTTTCAATTTTTGCCCGCTTTGGAAAATCCTTCACAATTTTCACACAATGCCCTCACGGTGCTTGATTTTACACATTTTTCATTCAGGCCGCCCCTCTGGCCCCTTGTAGCAAGTTTTGGGACAATCCCCCACCCTTCCCATTTTTGACTTTTTCGACACTACCGGCCCTGTCGTTTTTTTCAATTTTTGGCCGCTTTGGAAAATCCTTCACAATTTTCACACAATGCCCTCACGGTGCTTGATTTTACACATTTTTCATTCAGGCCGCCCCTCTGGCCCCTTGTAGCAAGTTTTGGGATAATCCCCCACCCTTCCCATTTTTGACTTTTTCGACACTACCGGCCCTGTCGTTTTTTTCAATTTTTGCCCCTATGGAAAATCCTTCACAATTTTCACACAATGCCCTCACGGTGCTTGATTTTACACATTTTTCATTCAGGCCGCCCCTCTGGCCCCTTGTAGCAAGTTTTGGGACAATCCCCCACCCTTCCCATTTTTGACTTTTTCGACACTACCGGCCCTGTCATTTTTTTCAATTTTTGCCCGCTTTGGAAAATCCTTCACAATTTTCACACAATGCCTTCACGGTGCTTGATTTTACAAATTTTTCATTCAGGCCGCCCCTCTGGCCCCTTGTAGCAAGTTTTGGGACAATCCCCCACCCTTCCCATTTTTGACTTTTTCAACACTACCGGCCCTGTCGTTTTTTTCAATTTTTGCCCGCTTTGGAAAATCCTTGACAAATTTTCACACAATGCCTTCACGGTGCTTGATTTTACACATTTTTCATTCAGGCCGCCCCTCTGGCCCCTTGTAGCAAGTTTTGGGACAATCCCCCACCCTTCCCATTTTTGAATTTTTCGACACTACCGGCCCTGTCGTTTTTTTCAATTTTTGGCCGCTTTGGAAAATCCTTCACAATTTTCACACAATGCCCTCACGGTGCTTGATTTTACACATTTTTCATTCAGGCCGCCCCTCTGGCCCCTTGTAGCAAGTTTTGGGACAATCCCCCACCCTTCCCATTTTTGACTTTTTCGACACTACCGGCCCTGTCGTTTTTTTCAATTTTTGGCCGCTTTGGAAAATCCTTCACAATTTTCACACAATGCCCTCACGGTGCTTGATTTTACACATTTTTCATTCAGGCCGCCCCTCTGGCCCCTTGTAGCAAGTTTTGGGACAATCCCCCACCCTTCCCATTTTTGACTTTTTCGACACTACCGGCCCTGTCATTTTTTTCAATTTTTGCCCGCTTTGGAAAATCCTTGACAATTTTCACACAATGCCCTCACGGTGCTTGATTTTACACATTTTTCATTCAGGCCGCCCCTCTGGCCCCTTGTAGCAAGTTTTGGGACAATCCCCCACCCTTCCCATTTTTGACTTTTTCGACACTACCGGCCCTGTCGTTTTTTTCAATTTTTGGCCGCTTTGGAAAATCCTTCACAATTTTCACACAATGCCCTCACGGTGCTTGATTTTACACATTTTTCATTCAGGCCGCCCCTCTGGCCCCTTGTAGCAAGTTTTGGGACAATCCCCCACCCTTCCCATTTTTGAATTTTTCGACACTACCGGCCCTGTCGTTTTTTTCAATTTTTGGCCGCTTTGGAAAATCCTTCATAATTTTCACACAATGCCCTCACGGTGCTTGATTTTACACATTTTTCATTCAGGCCGCCCCTCTGGCCCCTTGTAGCAAGTTTTGGGACAATCCCCCACCCTTCCCATTTTTGACTTTTTCGACACTACCGGCCCTGTCATTTTTTTCAATTTTTGCCCCCTGTGGAAAATCCTTCACAATTTTCACACAATGTCTTCACGGTGCTTGATATTACACATTTTTCATTCAGGCCGCCCCTCTGGCCCCTTGTAGCAAGTTTTGGGACAATCCCCCACCCTTCCCATTTTTGACTTTTTCGACACTACCGGCCCTGTCATTTTTTTCAATTTTTGCCCGCTTTGGAAAATCCTTGACAATTTTCACACAATGCCCTCACGGTGCTTGATTTTACACATTTTTCATTCAGGCCGCCCCTCTGGCCCCTTGTAGCAAGTTTTGGGACAATCCCCCACCCTTCCCATTTTTGACTTTTTCGACACTACCGGCCCTGTCGTTTTTTTCAATTTTTGCCCGCTTTGGAAAATCCTTCACAATTTTCACACAATGCCCTCACGGTGCTTGATTTTACACATTTTTCATTCAGGCCGCCCCTCTGGCCCCTTGTAGCAAGTTTTGGGACAATCCCCCACCCTTCCCATTTTTGACTTTTTCGACACTACCGGCCCTGTCGTTTTTTTCAATTTTTGGCCGCTTTGGAAAATCCTTCACAATTTTCACACAATGCCCTCACGGTGCTTGATTTTACACATTTTTCATTCAGGCCGCCCCTCTGGCCCCTTGTAGCAAGTTTTGGGATAATCCCCCACCCTTCCCATTTTTGACTTTTTCGACACTACCGGCCCTGTCGTTTTTTTCAATTTTTGCCCCTATGGAAAATCCTTCACAATTTTCACACAATGCCCTCACGGTGCTTGATTTTACACATTTTTCATTCAGGCCGCCCCTCTGGCCCCTTGTAGCAAGTTTTGGGACAATCCCCCACCCTTCCCATTTTTGACTTTTTCGACACTACCGGCCCTGTCATTTTTTTCAATTTTTGCCCGCTTTGGAAAATCCTTCACAATTTTCACACAATGCCTTCACGGTGCTTGATTTTACAAATTTTTCATTCAGGCCGCCCCTCTGGCCCCTTGTAGCAAGTTTTGGGACAATCCCCCACCCTTCCCATTTTTGACTTTTTCAACACTACCGGCCCTGTCGTTTTTTTCAATTTTTGCCCGCTTTGGAAAATCCTTGACAAATTTTCACACAATGCCTTCACGGTGCTTGATTTTACACATTTTTCATTCAGGCCGCCCCTCTGGCCCCTTGTAGCAAGTTTTGGGACAATCCCCCACCCTTCCCATTTTTGAATTTTTCGACACTACCGGCCCTGTCGTTTTTTTCAATTTTTGGCCGCTTTGGAAAATCCTTCACAATTTTCACACAATGCCCTCACGGTGCTTGATTTTACACATTTTTCATTCAGGCCGCCCCTCTGGCCCCTTGTAGCAAGTTTTGGGACAATCCCCCACCCTTCCCATTTTTGACTTTTTCGACACTACCGGCCCTGTCGTTTTTTTCAATTTTTGGCCGCTTTGGAAAATCCTTCACAATTTTCACACAATGCCCTCACGGTGCTTGATTTTACACATTTTTCATTCAGGCCGCCCCTCTGGCCCCTTGTAGCAAGTTTTGGGACAATCCCCCACCCTTCCCATTTTTGACTTTTTCGACACTACCGGCCCTGTCATTTTTTTCAATTTTTGCCCGCTTTGGAAAATCCTTGACAATTTTCACACAATGCATTCACGGTGCTTGATTTTACACATTTTTCTTTCAGCCCGCCCCTCTGGCCCCTTGTAGCAAGTTTTGGGACAATCCCCCACCCTTCCTATTTTTGACTTTTTCGACACTACCGGCCCTGCAATTTTTTTCAATTGGCCGCCCCTCTGGCTCTTTGGTCATACACAACTTTATCATATTAATCAAAAACTTTTGGATGTTGCCAAAGTCCCATCTAAACAGAAACCGAACAATAGAAATTAGTTCCCTTGAACTGAGACCTGCTTTCTTACCTGCCTGTTTCTACATCTGTTTGTCCACCTCACCTGTTGTTTCAGCTGGCTCTGTCACAGCAGCATGTTGGATGCTGTCCTCCTCTCCTATGCCTAACGAATCTATCTCTTTCTCTCCCTGACCCTGTCTTTCTGCTTGAGCAGCACTGGTTGAAGCCTGAAAATATTGTAAACAAATTAATAACATAGCTAATTACACTGGTCGGACTGTTCAGCTCTGTTTCAGACTGATACCTCCGGTTCAGGCTGGTCCTCATCCTCAACACGTCTCTTTTTCAATCGCGGGAAATATTTTTCAATACTCATCTGGATTTAAGCAGCAAACATTCAGTGTAAGGGTAAAAAAACTACATAACAGTACTTATAACAACTTTATTTGATTCACAGCTGCTAGTGTTTTGACCTCGACAACCCAACTACATTTTACCGCAAACTTGCGACTAATTAACTTTATAAAGAAGGTGTAAGGGTCGGGTCGGGACGGGACAATATTGTATTCAAAATATAAAATATTTTATAAGACTTTTTAATGTGTGATTTTATAAAGGTGCACGTGATACCAATCTTTCTTGAATTTCACCAGCCGTCTTCTCTGCACTAAGGCACAGCTTCCACGCTTCTAGGGATGATCTCGCTGATGGAGACACGCGGTGTGCACGGAGGGGAGGGGCTGTGTGTGTGTGTGTGTGTGTGTGTGTGTGTGTGTGTGTGTGTGTGTGTGTGTGTGTGTGGGGGTGTGTGTGGGTGTGTGTGGGTGTGTGGGCTATGTGAGAGAGACGCGTGAGTGACAGAGAGACGCAGGGAGAGCAGGGAGAGGAAATGCAGCTTAACGAATACGATGCGTATTTTTTAAATAGCGTTAAAAAAAAATTAATAACGAAACGCAATATGTGGCGGCCGGTGTTGAATCTGTGGCGCACCGCCACGAATTAGTCTATGTGTGGGAAACACTGCATCAGGGGAGTGTGGGTTGAAGAGCCTGCGAGGCCGGCGTGCGCCTGCGGGGCCGGCATGCGCCTGCGAGGCCGGCATGTGCCCCACGGGGCGCTCGGCTGCGGTCTGCTGCTGTGTGACGAGAGGAGAGCCGGTTTCCCACGAATCTTTAGTCAAGTCGGACGGGTTGATCTGCAGTTCGTAATCCGTGGTGAGTTCACTCTTGGAGTAGTAATCGTAGCATTTGTTCAAGTTTTGTTGATGCAATGCGGGAAGTACGATCTGTTTCTGTGATGACCATGAAAGCTTGACTGAGACTGCCTGCACGTGAAACTCGAAAGCGAGAGTGAACGAGGGGGAAGCAGTTAGGTCTGTTTATATAGGAGCCGGAAGGGGTGTAATTGGTGTGTGTTCCCGCTCCTGAAACTGCGCTTATCAAGCTTCGATTCAAGAAAAACTAACTAACATGAGATATCTATTCAAGTGCATTGACCTCTGTTTCAGGTCAGGCGCTGTCACCAAGTTAAAGTTTGTGTTTGTGAATGAGGTATGATAAATACAATATTAGATAAACCATGATCATCTTCATAGCTGCAGATCATTCTTACAGACTTTGTTGTATTGCTCTTGTATACATATTTACAGCTCAACAAAGAGATCTTCACACTGCTAAACATGATGATGTGGTCCTGTTGGCTTCATCAGATCGTGACCTCCAACTCTCACTGGATCGGTTCGCAGCCGAGTGTGAAACGGCCGGGATGAGAATCAGCACATCCAAATCCGAGTCCATGGTCCTCAACCGGAAAAGGGTGGAGTGCACTCTTCGAGTCGGGGATGAGATCCTGCCCCAAGTGGAGGAGTTCAAGTACCTCAGGGTCTTGTTCACGAGTGAGGGAAGGATGGAACATGAGATCGACAGGCGGATTGGTGCGGCGTCTGCAGTAATGCAGACTCTGCACAGATCCGTCGTGGTGAAGAGAGAGCTGAGCCGAAAGGCAAAGCTCTGGATTTACCAGAGAGTTCCTACCCTCACCTATGGTCATGAGCTTTGGGGAGTGACCCAAAGAACTAGATCGTGGGTACAAGCGGCCGAAATGAGCTTCCTCCGTAGGGTGGCTGGGTTCTCCCTTAGAGATAGGGTGAGAAGCTCAGTTATCCGGAGGGAGCTCGGAGTAGACCTGCTGCTCCTCCGCGTTGAGAGGAGCCAGATGAGGTGGCTCGGGCATCTGATTAGGATGCCTCCCGGACGCCTCCCTGGTGAGGTGTTCAGGGCACATCCCACCGGTAGGAGACCCCTAGGAAGACCCAGGACACGCTGGAGAGACTATGTCTCTCGGCTGGCCTGGGAACGCCTCGGGATCCACCGGGAAGAGCTGGATGAAGTGGCTGGGGAGAGGGAAGTCTGGGCTTCCCTGCTTAGGCTGCTGCCCCCGCGACCCAACCCCGGATAAGCGAAAGAGGACGGTACGGTACGGTACACTGCTAAACATAAAACATGCAGTATCAAGTGCCTACCATCCACAAACCAATGGCCAGGTAAACATGGATACATTTTTTTTCATGGATGGATGTTACGTAGACATTACATGATATATGTGTGTAATATGTACATAAATCTGCAATTCACATTGTTATTGTACAGGATAGAGGACAAATCAAAATATCAAACGTGCTCTCCGGCGCTATGTGAATGAGCGCCACAACGACTGGGACATTCACCTGCAAGCTGTGGTGTATGGCATAAATACCGCCAAACAGGTGTGTTTTTTACTTTACAATCACTAATGCTGTTAAATTTGCATCTTGAGGAATGTCACATGTCACATTGTTTTTTACTGTGAACTTAGAGCTCCGCGAAGAACACCCCGTTTTTCCTGTTCTTCAACCGCCACTACCTCCTTCCTGAGGTTCTCAACGCCTGTCCCATGGGAGACCACTTTGAAGTTGGAGACCCAGAGGACGATCTGGAAGCTAGGATGAGGACAATCACAGACCTCAATGAAAAGGTAGTGAGGCACAAAGCTCATATATTGAAGTTGTTGTATTTATGTGTTTCATGTTATTTACTTTATTTGTGGCTTTGGCCAATAGGTTCTTGCCAACATAGAAAAGGCCCAGGAGAAGCAAAAGAGCTGTTATGCAGCACGCAAAAGGAAGCGCTGCAAAACAGTAGAAATTAACACAGGTGATGACATTCTCCTGTCTTCTGAGCCAAAGAGGCAGCGGCTGGGGCATGGCCTGAAACATATGCATCAAGGCCCCTACAAAGTCCTTGATATGTCAGAAAATGGCGTGGCCACCATCCAAAAGAACACTGGGTCCTTGCAGAAGGTGAATGTCGATCGCCTGAGGCCGTACTACAGACAGAAACGTAAGTGTTTTTAGTGTACTGCTAAACTGTTTGTGTGGCCATTGTTCCATTCTCCACTCTTGGTAACAACCAGATTTGGTAGTTTGTACTTTGTCTATGGGATCAATGCCCAACTTGTCTTACTTCAGATCGACAGTCTAGAGGACTGTCTAGGAGAGAGTGATCAAATCTGAGCTGGACATCTACGCCAAATACAGTAAAGTCATCCTCATCATCCTCCTGAAGTACCTGCCTCCCCATCTACGTCAATTTAAATGACACCCTTTCGGTCTCCACTCTCGGTAAGAGCCTGATGTCAGTAGTTTGTACTTTGTCTGTAGGATCAACACAATACTTAACTTATTTCCATCTTCTTGTTGTCTTAATTCAGATTGACAGTCTAAAAGACTAGGAGAGAGTGATCAAGTCTGAGCTGGACATCTATGGCAAACACAATGAAGCCAATTGTGTTTAAATGACACCTGTTCTCGGTAAGAAGCTGATTAGGTAGTTTGTACTTTCTCTGTGGGAGCAATGCCTAACTTATCTTATTTTCAATTTCTTGTTGTCTTACTTCAGATTAACAGTAGGAGAGGGTGATCAAATCAGAGCTGGACATCTACGTCAATTGTGTTTAAATGACATGCTTCCAGTCTCCACTCTCAGTAAGAAGCTGATTTGGTAGTTTGTACTTTGTCTGCCTAACTTCAATTTCTTCAACACTGACGGCATCAATGACAAGAGGTGCAGTTCCAGGGAAGGAAGCTCTTGAGAGGAGAGTACAGCATCCCAACACAAGACACTGAGGTAAAGTTAACTAGTATGAGGTAGAACTGGTGCTTAATTTGTTTTATTAACTGTAATATCTACTGAGTGTGTGGACACATGTTTAAAAGACAGTGCCATATAGCTTCAAGTTTACTATAATATCTGTTGTACTAATATCGTTATTTTTGTGCAATTTCAGGAAAAGATGAAGATGATCGGGAGACTGCACTGTTGACAATCATCCTTCTGCCTTAATCAACTACATACCTGTATGCTCCAGATTCGGATTGCTTCAGTCTTTCTCTCTCTCTTTCTGTATCAACCCCAACCGGTTAAGGCAGATGGCTGCCCACCTAGAGCCTGGTTCTGCCTGAGGTTTCTTCCCATTACGGAGTCGCCAAGTGTTGCTCATGGGGGAATGTTGGGTCTCTTTAAATTAAAGAGTATAGTCATATCTTCTTATGTGATTACATAAAATTGTCTTTACTTGAATATGTGCACAATTTTTCATATAGCTATGTACATACATGTGTCTTTAGTTTCCTCCATTGTTTATATTCATTTTTTAAAGCATGTGGTTAAAATTCAAGATTTAAATTCTTTGACAGTACTGTTTAAGCTCTGTCTTTTGTTTTTTCCATCTCTGACATTAATTTGATGGAAACACATTTTTGTATTTTTAGATTAAAATGTTTGGTTCATGTTCAATGGAATTCTTTGGTCCTTCAAAGTTATAAACTAAAAGTTAACAAACTTTCAGTACTGGCTTGAGCATTCATTCATTTGAAATGGTCTTGTGATAGTGTGTCAAACAGAGGCATGCATACCACAGTTTAAATATCTGTCTGCATCAAAACAACAGCTGAGGAAGTCCATCAGGTGAGTGGAGGAGCTGTGACAGAACTAGAAAGGGTGGTACCTGTGTCTATAACAAAGTATAAAAGAGTGCACATCACACATCAGATAAATCTTGGCCTTTTTTTCGTTAACAAAACTGTTCCAAAATCAAAGCTCTATGAATGTGAAATGGATGTAATGTAATGTTAAAAACTTCAGTTAGTTTATACCATTCTCAATTGAAAAAATATAAAATATATAATATGTTTATAGTACAATATATCTATATATACATATACATATATATAATAAAATAATATGATATAAATATATAAATAAAACAGATAGATACATAAGATAGTGTGTATCTATCTATATATATTTATATATTATATAAAGATATATATACTATCTTAACTATCTATTTTATAGCTATATATAGATATATATTGTGTATATATATACTATCTTATCTATCTATTTTATATATGTATATAATAAAATAATATAATATAAATACGGTATATCAATAAAAATATAGATAGATAAGATAGTGGATAGATAGATATAATTATTATTACTATTACCTCGTATTATTTTATTTCCATGTCTGATTTCCAGATAGTTCAATGATATGTATACTTACTCTTAACCTCTGACAACTATTTATAACCAAACTATTTATATTCATTCATATTTATGTATTTATACTATTGATTTATTTTATTTATATTTATACATGTCTGATTTCCAGATATTTCCATGATATGTATACTTACTCTTAACCTCTGACAACTATTTACAACCAAACTATTTATATTTATTCATATTTATACATTCATACGATTGATTTATTTTATTTATATTTATATGTTTATACAACTGATTTATTTCGCGTATCGCGTTTTGAGTCTGGGGGCGTTTTTTCCAAGCAGAGTTGCCGTACATAACGGTACATAACCGTCCAAGATGGTGGACGATCGAGAACGCTACTGCGCATGTCAGACTCACATCGGGTAGGCGACTCACATCGGGTAGTGACAGATACAATCCATACAGTCTATGATACAATCAGACTGTTTCTAATAGGAGTACTGTATAATCCGTAGAAGGGCTCTGATACAGTACAGTCAATATATCACAGCCCAAAACACTTTCTGCGATATATATTTGAACTAATATGTTTGTAATACTCAGAGATTCCGTACTAATAGCACCTTTCACAGAAATAAAATGCACAAAGTGCTTCACAGAATACAAAAAGACCCTAAAAACATACATGCAAACATTAATAAACAAAGGCAATACAAACATTCAATCAATGAGACAGAAGAAAGAAAAGCAATAAAAAAACTAAATTAAAACATAAAAGGCCATTAAAATATAGGAGCAAAACACAGGGAAACAGAGGACATACAAGAGAAACAAGCACTAAATCAATTTAAGGTGAGAGAAAAGCCAATTTAAACAGATGAGCCTTCAGTTGCTTGTTAAACCCCTCTACAGAGGCTGTTAGACCGTAACCCTAAAGGCAAAGAGTTCCATAGTGTTGGAGCCACTACTTCAAAGGTCAGATCACCTTTTGTTTTCGAAGGACAACCAGTAGACCCTGGTCAGCAGACCTCAATGTCCTACTCGGTATAGATGGATGGAGAAGGTCACATAAGTAATAGTTATATGTTATTATGTTATTATGTGTGTGTAATAGATAATGTGTGACCTCCGACTGGATCTAAGAGGTCCACTATTTTCCACTGTAAGGTCAATTCTCAGTGTTGTGTGCATTGGAGATTTATGGAGATGTGTAAATTGAGTACTGTACCCGAATTGGCTTGCTAACTAGTTGGGATATCACAAATCATTCTCATACACACCCCAAGAAATAAGATTTTCAGTGAGCTCAGAGAAACGTTCCACTTTCAGCAGATAATTGTGAAAGCATCGTTCATGTTCCAAACTCTGCACAAATATTATTCTGCATAGTGAAGCTCAAACATCCAGCTAGAAGAACAAGAAGAGTGGATAGGGACTTCAAGGACACAGATGGCTTTACGCACACATACACCCGCTCCTTTACAAATCCTGCGCGTTACGCATGTTTTGCACCAGGTGGCGGTATACTCCACTTAAACACTCTACTCAAATTTTCTAATGGAGTGGAGTTCGACTCCACCTCCACCATGGACTTCTCTTGCCACCAAGAGATACCTGTAACGATTGATAAAAGTATACTTTCAATATATATGATCAGATATACTGTTCATCTTCCTTTAACTTTAAAATGTATAGCATATTCAGCCATATCATTGTATCAACAGTATGGTTTGATTACGTCCTGTGATGGGACCAGTTTTGGACTGTTCTGATTGCTTTATATTAAATAAATTACTGCACAGGCTATTTTGCTTATTTTGTTTTAGAATAGAATAGAATAGAATTAATAATCCACAAATAGTGGACCCAAGTCTTTGTCTCATCCAGCTCTTCATCAAAACATACTCACAGAACAAACACACAACAACACTGACAGTACGAATAATCCAAATAATAGAATATGATATACAGATACACAAAGAAAAAAAAAGATTAGAATTAAAGGCTAAAATAGAGTCTCTAAGATTTGAGCCTTTTTGTATCTTGTATTTATTTTGGCTAAATTTTGTTATGATAAAGTTTATAAATAAATCCACAGCAAGCGTGTATCCTGATTCTCCATGACAAGCTATTTGAAAATAAATAGAATAAAAAATGCAGTGACAGTGCATAATTTAAAATATATTTCCTCTCATTTATCTTAAGTATATCCTTTACACAGTTAGTCATTCCAGGTTTGTTATTGTATGATTGCTTTGTTTAAATAGATGAATAAGTTCACATTACAGTAGACTAAACTTGTCAACTACAACTGTGTGAAAGGGTAAATAAATAAAACATTTACTTCAAACTACCATTACAGGAAGAGCAGGAGTCAACTAAAGAAATAGAAATGCATAAGAACCTCAGCATTGTTTTTAATCACGAGGCCATGAGGAGGCTTGAGGCATAAGGATGACCCCCTCTGAGGACCCCTCTCCTTATGTTTCAGATAGGATGACCTCACTAAGAAGACCACCTGCCATGAGTGAAAAGAATATGTGGTACAGTGAGTCTGCCGGCAACAATGGAGTGACGGTTACTGTCATCTAAACAGACACTGCGAGTGGCTTGTTGCAATGCTGGGGACACTAAGGAATAATTGTGGGGGGTCTGATTCGTGGCGTGCCTGCCTTAGAGTAATTAATGACCAGTTACACAATGCTTGCACCCACTCACATGCAAATACACACACATACACATAAGTCCCTGGACAAGTTTGGCTTCAAGCCACAGGACTGAAAGGGGGGAGGGGAGGGGTTGGGTTAAAGTGCAGCAAAATGAATTAACCCTAGATTATAATCATGAGTTCATTAATCTAATCTTCTTAAATTCTTAATCTCCTTTAGGCACACTTGTGTGTATGAAAGCATTTGGCCCTGTCAGCTACAAGGGAGGCTTAAATGAGCACTGGCAACAATGGTTATGAGAATGTGATTTACCCATGAGTGTGTTTATTGATGTCAAACTCTGAGGTTGGTTGAGTGGTTACTTCAGGAATTTCAAGTGTAAGAAAATACATTTGGTATATTGTGGTATGAGATGCTCTCATATTTAGAAGAAAACGAGACCAAATAGTGGTAGAAAGGAAGTCTGAATGTCTTTGCTTTTGCTTTTTCTTCTTCTTCTTTTGCTCTCAAACACTTACACTCTCACTAACATGGAGAAGAAAGCATGCGTTGAGTGAGAGTGACATCCCCACCTCCCCTCCAAATATCCCCCAAAAGTCTCTATTGTTTGAATAAGCATGAGACTTACAACATTACAAATATCTGTGATCCAGTATGTCATATATTTTTTACTTTGCACTATATAACATCAACACTGCCAATTAGTTGTATATACTGTTGTACATTAAATTTTATTTTATTTATTGCTATTTTGCTATTTTATTATGTATAGTTAGTTTGTTACAGTTTGTTCTTTATATTCTTATATGCTGTTATCGTCACTGTGTGTAATGCTGCTGCTGCACTGTAATTTCGCAGTTTGGGATCAATAAAGTATATCTATCTATCAATCTATCAATCTATCTATCTATATACATATGACATTTCTGACTACTATTCTTTCTCGTTAGCTTTCTCACAGCAACACTTTGACTTGGAAAAGCACAGCTGCAACCAACAATATTAACGATTCATCTTCTCCCTTTACCTGGTGTTGAGCCACCAGCATATCTCTGTATCTATGGTATATAGAGCCATTGTTAATGTTATTAGTATTATTATTATCACTGCAAGACATGTTGGTACATGTCCCAACAAAAAACGATGTGTATCTTGCGTTTTTTTTAATTTCTTGAGTCTCTGCTTCTATAATTCTACTTTCAAACACACATACCGACCTATTTTCTCAAATGTCTACTTAACTATGGTAATGGTGTTCATATCTTCTGAGTGATACCTTTTTAAGCAGCGCATGAGGTTCCTTGGCTGATGCTTATTCTGAACTGAGGAGCATTCTTGATGAATTCCTGTAAACCTCACGAGTACTTAAATCCTGCAGACAATGCGAGGAATTCAGCCGTAGAAACAATCTCATGGTCCTTCAGAGGGACTTTAACCTGCCATCATATGATTATTAAGACTGTTTGTTATGTGGAGCTGGCACTCTGAGCGCAGCAGGGGTAGCTGATCCTGGTGCTTGGTAGAGCAGAGATGCTGATCAGTTTGTTGGAGGGACTCATATATTTCTAAAGCGGCCTTTTATTGGGCATTGAGTGAAGGGGTTAAACAACACGTCCACTGTCTGTTCATTGGGAGAAAGAAATATAGCTAAAAACAATTTAGATAAGACAAAAGTCTTTATGACTAAAATTCTAGTTTTATAACTATTTGATTTATTTTCCCATTTCTGTAGGCTAGTTCTTCTTTTATCTCATTTTTCTTATTGCTCCATTCTATTTCAACCAGTTCTTATTACAGGTGTGTATTTCATGTCATTTCTATATTGCATGCCGATCAAGGGTTGTGTATCCATACCAGACGCTTTCTGTTTTATTATGGTTTAGTGTGTGTGTGTGTGTGTGTGTGTGTGTGTGTGTGTGTGTGTGTGTGTGTGTGTGTGTGTGTGTGTGTAATCTATAGCCTATATATACAGCCTATATATAGTCGATATATATATATATATATATATATATATATATATATATATATATATATATATATATATATATATATATATAATCGATATATATATATTTCCCTTTCTTTTATATGTACTCTTAATTCTTTTTAATGTCAAAGCTCTTTAAATGATGTTGCCTTGACTCCATGGTGACCAATGAGAGCAGTTCTCCTGCGAGCACTTTCAAACAGGTGAAACATGGTGACAGGTGTTTTTGTGTTTTTCTGGCAGTAGTCTAATATGTGACTCTGCAGGCTCTGCAATGGGATGAAGAATAAAGAAATGTTTGGGTGTTTGATCTCATTGGACGGCAGCAGGAGGAGGAGGAGGAGCTATACACAACGCTACTGCTCCCTCTCTGTCCGCTCCGTTCAGCTCGCTGTTCTGCTGCAAGCTGCGTGGCTTCACGAGAGCAAACACGGCTCACCAACTTTTCTGTCTTTTGTTATATTGTTTTGAGTTTTAGTGTGAAGTCAAAACTCGCGACGGAGACAAATGGCTCGTCAGTTTTGCGGCGGTTTAGGTTAGGACAGTTTTGAACTCGGAAAGTGGATTTTGTAGAAATTCGTGCCACAACTTCAAACAAAACCAACGGCGGAAGAAGTTGAAGCCGAGATAAAGAATCTGGATCAGCTTTGCTTCCTTGCTTCCTATCAAGGTAAACAGCAGTTAATTACATGTTAATTAATCCAAATGAAGCTTCTGTCGTCGGTGCTTGTTTGTTTTCTGCAGCTTCCGAAATGTGAGAAGTTTGGTTACAGGCTCAGCCACGGGATCCTTTGATGTTTAGAGAGAGAGAGAGAGAGAGAGAGAGAGAGAGACCTTGGATGATGTGTGCAGGGCTGCTGCTAACTTGGGAGGAAAGCTGAGCGCATGCTGAAGTGCTGACCGTAGTTTCACATTTACTGCACAAAACGAATTGGATTTCACGCTGAGTCCCTCCACGGAAGTCCCCCCTCGCCCCGTCGCCCACCCTCTTACCCCCTTTCAGTGGGATTGAATAACCGACTTACATTTATCTGCTATGAAACAATGGAGGCTTTAAAGTGAAGATATTTATTTGGTCGTTTTCAAGTTGTGTACAGTCTTTTGTTTATCTTCAAGATGCAGTAAAGTTAATCTTGTTGTAAATTCAGCATATGTCTCTAACCCAGATTAACATCCCACTCAGCCTGTCAAACCCCACTGCAGATGATCAAAAGATTTTTTTTTATCTGTTGCATGGAGGTTACATAATTTTATCCTAAAGGAGCTTGTCTGAGGTGTCACATCTTATGTGGGTTTGAAAGCTTTGCCGTTGGCACCACCTTGTATGAGAGCCAGTTGGGGAACAGAACAAATTGGCAGGAATTTATTGGAGCTAGCTGTGGTTGGAGGTGACTCACAACCCTGATATGTTTATAGGGGTGGAAAGATGTGATATAAGGCAACACACCCAGGTGCTCTGTCATTAATAATAGAGAGCTTGTGTAAATGTAGCTGGTTTGCCATCTTTTGTTCTCTATGTTTTATATTACAGTATCTCTTTGCCATCGAGTGTACGCAAGGTGGCTTTCTGTGGGAGTGCTCCTTATCTGACCGCCTTTCATCTCTAACTTATGTCTGAAGTTCATTTCCGTTGTGACCCAGCATGCTAATTATGAGCGTTTCATAAATCCATAAAATGTCTCCCTCGTGTTCATCATAAAAGTTACCAAGCAATGACTCTTCCCACTTGTTTTAAATAATGCTCTTCTGTATTTTCTGTCCCAGGTCCAAGTCAAGATGTCCGTCAGTAACCACGAAAACCGAAAGTCTCGTTCTAGTTCCGGCTCCATGAACATCCATCTCTTCCACAAGACATCCCACGCTGACAGCCTGTTGACTCAACTCAACCTACTACGCAAACGAAAAGTCTTCACAGATGTTTTGCTAAAGGCCGGAAACCGGACTTTCCCTTGCCACCGGGCTGTCCTGGCCTCCTGTTGTCGATATTTTGAGGCCATGTTCAGTGGCGGACTCAGGGAGAGCCGTGACGCTGAAGTCAACTTCCATGACTCTCTCCATCCGGAAGTGCTGGAGCTCTTGCTTGACTATGCCTACTCAGCGCGAATCATAATTAACGAGGAAAATGCAGAGTCACTCCTGGAGGCGGGCGACATGCTTCAGTTCCACGACATTAGGGATGCAGCGGCAGATTTTCTAGAAAAGAACCTCCACCAGTCCAACTGTCTGGGGATGATGTTGCTGTCAGATGCTCACCAGTGCCAGAGACTGTATGAGCTGTCGTGGCGAATGTGCTTGGCAAATTTTGCTACCCTCTACAAGACAGAGGACTTCCTGAACTTGCCCAGAGACAAAGTCCAGGAGCTGATCCTCAGTGAGGAACTGGAGGTGGAGGATGAGAGCCTGGTGTACGAGGCAGTTATCGACTGGGTCAAGGCGGACATGGAACAGCGGCACAGTGAGCTGCCTGAGCTGCTGCGCTGTGTCCGTCTGGCGTTGCTCCCCGAGACGTACCTGCTGAAAAACGTTGCTTCGGAGGAGCTGGTCATGTGTCACAAAGTTGGCAGGGAGATCGTCGAAGATGCCGTGCGGTGTAAGATGAGGATCCTCCAGAACGACGGTATAGTAACAGGGTTCTGTGCCCGGCCAAGAAAGGTCAGCCAGGCCCTGCTACTCCTGGGAGGACAGACATTCATGTGTGATAAAGTCTACGTGATTGACAACAAGACCAAGGAGATCACCCCCAAAACAGACATCCCAAGCCCCAGAAAAGAATGCAGCGCCTGTGCCATTGGCTGCAAGGTATGCATGTGATGAAAATCTGGATATAAAAATATTTATGAGATTTTAAAAACTGTTATAGTTGTACTTATACTGTGATTTTTCTTCTTCTTTGGTCTCAGGTTTATGTTACAGGAGGACGTGGCTCAGAGAACGGGGCCTCCAAAGATGTCTGGGTGTACGACACATTACATGATGAATGGTCCAAAGCTGCACCCATGTTAGTAGCTAGATTTGGACATGGGTCTGCGGAGCTCGACCACATGCTATTTGTTGTGGGAGGACACACTTCCCTGGCAGGATCCTTCCCTGCATCTCCATCTGTGTCTCTCAAACAGGTGGAGCAGTACGATCCTCAGACTAACAAATGGACCCTCGTGGCTCCGCTCAGAGAAGGTGTGAGCAATGCTGCTGTTGTCGGTGCCAAAAACAAACTCTTTGCCTTTGGTGGAACCAGTGTAAACAGAGACAAATATCCTAAGGTGCAGTGTTTTGACCCTTGCCAGAACCGGTGGTCAGTACCGGCCTCCTGTCCACAACTGTGGCGCTACACGGCAGCAGCTGTGGTCGGCAACAACGTTGTCGTGATTGGGGGCGACACAGAGTTCTCAGCCAGCTCTGCATACAGGTTCAACAGTGAGACGTACCAGTGGTCAAAGTTTGGTGACGTAACAGCAAAACGGATCAGCTGTCATGCAGTGGCATCAGGAAACAGACTATATGTGGTCGGGGGTTACTTTGGGGCTCAGAGGTGTAAAACACTAGACTGTTATGATCCATCATCAGACTCTTGGGACAGTGTTACCAGCGTGCCCTACTCACTCATTCCCACCGCCTTCGTCAGCACATGGAAGTACCTCCCAGCCTAGAGACATGCTGACTCTGAGGTTTCAACGGTGAGTAATTATAGTCTCTTTAAACTGATGTTAATTATACATGTCATACACGGTGTCTCTTCTATTGTCAGATAATATCTTTGAGCTCACTTTATTAAAACAGAACAGAATATTTTAAATTAATTTAAACCAGGTTTACTCAACAGACCCAGGTAAATGTCAGTCTGAACTGGACGAGGCCAGTTTAAAAACCCCTGACTTAGGGCTGGGCGATACAGACAAAATCAAATATCACAATATTTCTGACCAAATACCTCAATATCGATACTGCAACAATATTGTCGAGATGACTGTCGATGCTTTCACAAAATATTCACACTATGAAATTTTTGATAAATAATGATCAGTAATGTGGATATAATGATGAAGTGGGTAAAAGGTAAATAACAGAACAGCTAGAACATTCTGTTAAGTTCAGAAAATTATATATTTCACTGTAATACAGCTTTAAAACCAGGAAAAGACAACTATGATGACATATCGCGATGTTAATCATAATTTCAATATATTACCCAGCCCTACCATGACTGTTTTCAGGGTTGCTAGTGGTTACAGTTACACATTATCTAGCTTCTGTGACGGCTGGGTGTTGGATAAACATGGTGGAGTCCTGGTTTAGAGTGCAGGAGGAATGTCAGCAGTCCTGGTAATTACAGAGCAAGGGCTACAACACAAGACCTCTGTCACTGACAGGGAGCGAGGTGGAGAGGCAGGGATCAGGTCTGTGCTTGTAGCACCACGAAGGCAAGAGGGAAGGCCGCTCTGCAGGGCTAACTGTAATGAGTCAGTCGGTACCTTGAAACAGTTGAAAGCTATAAAAAGTGATGTGACACGTGATGTTTAACATATGAAGGGCCTGGAGCTAGAGGAGAGTAATAAGGTTTTGGTGAGCTTTACAGAAGAGCCTATAAGTAAGTTTCATTGTCTTTTTATGTGTATCCATACCTAACTTCTCACCCTCATTCCGGTGTACACTTATTGATACAAGACCTCTTTTTCTCTAATAAAAATTACATCATTTTAGACTTATAGCACCTTTTTTTAAAATTATGTTTACACAGTGCTCTGCAGGATAAAAAGTTACATTTGTTAGTTATTTCAGTACCATATGTTTGGATGGAAGAGAAATCTGTGCTACTTTAAGTGGGGGAAAAAAAGTTGGTCATCATTGATCTTATCAGGCATGTATGGAGAAAAAAGGAAGAATCCAGCTCAAGGGTATGAAAATACGATTGACTGAAATGTTACATGCCATATCAGTGAAGTATTGCTCAGCCTAATCTGCCTGAAGAAACAACAGGTGGCAGTTTTCACAGCTTCTTGTTAGATAAGACATGATACATTTTTCCTGAGGTGGTTTCACGAGGTGAGCTCAGCAGGAGGGATGGAGGGGCTAGTAGATGAAATTGTAGGAGGAAATTCAGTGTTTTTTTTTTTGAAGATTTGCAGGTTGTCTTCACATGACTCTGATGGTGTTAGAGTTAGTTTTAAGTTTCACAGTATGAAGTGTCATCCTTTTGATCTTATTTATATTATTTTACAGCTCTGATGCAATCAGTGGGAAACGGCTCATTGCTGTCGCTTGAGTCAGTTTTTCAAAGCTCAGACTCTGCCGCATCTTTGTTGTTGGTTTATGGTTTTATCTTTATTAGAGCAATGAAATTTCAAAGAAAGAACAAGCCGAGGTTTTATTACACCAACAACAGTCACTGAGCTTTCACAATGCATATGTCTGCTTGCATGTATTATTGTGTGCTTTCTATATAGCTTCATATTTAGTTATTTTCATTTTGGCAGATTGGTCGGCATTCATGATGGAGGTTTGGGTACATCACTCTCCTTTATACTGCAAAACAACTGCTTTTTTCGGTCTGGCAAACAGTAAAATGACTCCAAATCAGCTCTTTGTTACGCTGCCAAGAACTCTGAAGCTGAGCGGAAGCAAGTGAGAAGCAGAGGGCTTATGTGTGACTTGTGTCTACAGTAAACAGCTGGATATGATGGAGCGGGGGGACTTAGTGTTACAAGGCTGCTAGTATGGACCACTGTCTCCATGGTAGCCTAGGTTTTTGGGGCTGAGATGGAGACAGACAGGCTGGCTATGAAAGATCAAGGCACTGCATCCCTATGAACACTTGCAGTTACCGTAGCTCCCATCCCACTGCCGACTGCCTTTATGTTTAATTACAGCAGAGATGGAAAAAGCTCAGATTTCCAGAAGTCGCGCTTGTTAAGCAGGCGTCCTACCCTGATGCTGCTTGTCTCTCTCTCTCGCCCGCAACAGCAGGACTTGAGAGGAGGAGTGAAGTGGCAAAAATGTAGGGAACAAAGGACACGCGCATAGACACACATACACACAGAAGGAGAAGAAGAGGAGAGCGAGTAAGACCAGAAGAAGCTAAGCTATATTTTGCGCCATTTGGCAGCCGAGACTAACTCCTGCCTAAAAATACTTTGCTCCCGAGGCTGTCAACTTTCAGCTGGGGTCAGAGAGAAAAATAATGTGTGTGTGTGTGTGTGTGTGTGTGTGTGTGTGTGTGTGTGTGTGTGCGTGTGCGTGTGCGTGTGTGTATGGACTTCTTTTATGTGTAACGGCCGAAAACCACCAGTCAGCTGTTCAAGCGTTCACTAGTGTTTTGAGTTTTTACGCCGTTGTGAAACCACTCGTTTTCCACGCATACTATTTTGTGTCTCTCTCTCTCTCACACACACACACACACACACAGGCAGTTGCATTGCTGGCATTGCCTGTCCTTTAAACAGCCAGCCATCCTTACTCTAATTTGGGAGGAATGAAGGTGTGGCCTGCATTCCCATTAGTAAAGATTTGTTAATGTTGCCTTGCGGTTGAGGCATTTCAGTTGTCCTGGCAGTTGTGTGGCCTGTATGGGATTACTAGCCTCTCTGGTCTTTTTGTCACCACCTACGGTAGTTTGTAGCCCTGCTGTACAAATTCACCAGATGTGACTAACCACAGACTCCAGGGCCAAGCCAGAACCCACTGTTGATGGAAAAGTATTTGTAAAAGTAAAAACATTAAGACTCGTATTTGTTATGGTCAGGAAGGGGGAGGTAAATAACCTTTGTAACATTCTGTAACATTCTCAAACAGACTAAGAACATGCAGATTTAATTTTTGTACTTTGGCTTTTTCCAGTAGTCTCAACAGCTGCCAGCAAGGCTTTAAATAATATGTCTGTGTGTGTTTTGGAGGTAGCTGGCAGAGTAGCATAAGGGGTGTAATCTGGTCAGTTGTTGGTACCAGGATGTAACCAGAGATGTCTGCACAAAGTTCAGCACAGTCTCACTCTTTTAACCACTGAACCCAGAAATGACTATTATCTATGCTTGAGCCTTTGTTTTTTCAGCGCCCCCTCCTCCTCCTCCTCCTCCTCCTCCTCCTCCTCCTCCTCCACCACCCTTCTCCTTCTCTATCCCTCCCTCCCCATCACCTCTCTCAAAAATCACAGCCATAAGCCGCGTTCTCCTTTTTTAACGGCTTCAACCGAAGCTCTTATGAGGTGGGCACGGCTCTGTGTGATAGGGTACACCTGGAGAGGGCAAGGGTCACTAAGGGAGTCCTCGGCAGGCTCTCTGCATCCCAGACAGCTGCTGTAAAATGGAAAGGTCACGGTGGGATCATGGAGGAGGAGTGCAGAGGCCCCAGTCACTCAATACTAATGTTTTATTAATGCCTCACTGTGAGGGCCACCAGGAACACAAGCTGAATGAGGCTTTTATTGTGGCATCTGTGTACAACAACGACACACACATACACCGTTAGAGGTAGCACGTGCACACACACTTCGTCTCCGGTCCCTCGAGTAATCAATCTGCCACATTACAGCCCTCAGCACGGCTGCTTAAATTTGCATAAACTTAATGGAGTTTTTATTGGTCTTTTCTCCATGCTGTGAGTAACAAAAAGGAAAAGGAGGAAAGATGCTTAAAATGGCTGAATAATCACCCAGACTAATTTGATTACACCCTTAAAAAGAGACGAGCTGTCATACAGTTACAGGGGCCTCTTCAGGAAGCCAGCTGGGATGGGACAGAGTGTGTCTGCCTGGTAATTAATCTGAATTACGTAATATTTTCGCCTCTGAAGTAGCACTGAAGTGGCGCGTATTCAGTTACAGAGCCCCTCTTTGTTCCAGTCTTAAACTGGAGACTAACGTTTTCTGCAAGGATTCATCAAGACGCGGCTCATTAGATTTTGCAGCTGTACTGAGATGCTTATGTCTCTCTCTGAGCTCATCTCAAAGTCTTTGTCCCTGAAAACAATACAAGCCCATGTAAATGAAGTGACTGTTATTCACACATGGATCAATACAGTGGAATTCTGGGTGGTCATTAGTAAACATGGCAGAGGCCGTGTTGGACACGGGGGACAGATTAAGAAAGGGATCTTAGCTTTGGTTTGGCGTATTGTGGGTAATTGGGCTTCTGGAAGACGCAGATGCATACCACGCTACAATCAAGCTAAAAGAAAATGGAGATGAATGGCATGGTGCACGTCATTTATTTGATAAAGATGATCTGGCATCATAGTCAGTGAGCTGTCTCAGCTTGACAATGTAATTTTTATGGGATGGGAGCAGACAGAGTCAGAGAACCAGATCCAATCACTTCATACATTCCCAGACCATCTGTTTGGTCTGCTGAAGGCCACATGGAGTCCTCCGTCCCTCTCAGCTGCACACTGTGGTTCCTGCAGTGGACCAGACCGAAGAATCACACAGGGCGCCTGAGTTACAGTTATTAACCCCGCCACCTGTTTGCATCCTATTCATATTGACTCAAAACCTTAAACTCACAGTAAGATGTTTGTTTTGTGAAGATCAGTTTACTTATTTTGGTACAGTGAGAATGTAACAAAAGTTTAAATGCACATCAGGATGAGATTTCCATACACATGACTGAGGTTTCTCATATGGGTAAAAGGTGAACAACGTATTACTGATGTGGTCGTGACGGGTAATAATAAAGAAACAGGAGCCTTGTTGTGGCTGACAGAGCTGACGTATGATGATGTGAGTCAGGCATGGTGTTGCACCAGTAATGACAGACATAAAACCTCTGTAGGTCATAGTCTGTCTCTGTGGAATACTTTCTGACAGTCCAACTTTTTTTGTTCCCCTCTGGACTGCTATTCACGTTGAAAAGGTTAAATAATGCACAAGAAATCACAGAAGAAGTCAGGGCTTTTTTGATCTATGAGATAATGACTGTAATCAACTTTGCACCCTCTTCATATTGTTGGCCTGAGTTCAGATCAGGCAGCTGGCTCGACAAAATAAATGTAGACAGAGATAGATGACTGAAATGTAAAACTGCAATTCCTATGAAATAGTGATATTGTGATGGTTGGAGCTCAGCAGCGAGTTTTTAAGATTCAGAGGCATGCTCTTCATTATCTGAACTTGAGAGAGATTAGACCAGCAGCGGCAGCAGAACTGGAGAGGAGCAGGCAGTGACCCATGCTTATGTACACACAGAGCAGCAGTGGAAACTTCCATCAGGCTTGCAGTTGCACGTGATTAGTGCTGGTGCTGCTGCCTGACTCGGGCTTTGATCGGGGTGAGCAGAGTTTGTCTTGCAGTAAATGTACGCAGTTGGTTTTAGGGCCGATTATCAAACCTTATTGGAACTGCCAAGTACTGAAAGATGACATTGAACAGTCAGATAGTTTTGGTTATTTTTATCAGCCAGTGCTTTAAGTAAAAATGATGCCGATTTTGGGCAGTTATGTTCTTGCACATCTGCTTTTGTTCGACTTGGAGTCTTTTGTTAAAGGAATAAGATTGGGTCGGGGAATTCAAGTAGGTAAATGATGGGATTATACAACTAAAACTTTTAGTATTAGTACCAAAATATGACTATTGCATTGGCCCTTGTTAACAAAACTACAGATGCAGCCGTAGTCTGTTTCTGCCTCAAAGCGTTTCAACTGAAAACATGCAGCATTCTTTACATTTGCTGTGTACAATGAAGTCATGTGAAGTTTAGCAAGCTGGTTTAATGCAAGATAATACATTTCCCTGGCTGGCAACTTGCCAGAGTAATTAATTTTAGCCTTGTTCCAAAGAGTTCTTATGTATAAGCAGACAATATTTTTATTCTGCTGCTTAATATGAATCTTCAATGTAACCTCTTGTTGCCTCCCTGTTGTACTTATAGTAGTACGCCACTCAGGCTGTGTCTTACTGTTATGCCTCAGGTGATGAATCAGTGGAGGCTTCTGTAGTATTGGCCGGCTTTGCCATGGTAATGCGAGCTCATTAGGTTATCTAAACGAGCCTCGAGCAAAAAGGTGCTTCTAACTGGCAACTCTCCCCTTCCACTCCACACACACACACACACACACACAAACACACCCAAGATATTATCACAAACATGCAAATCGGAGGTAAACATCATGTTCATATTTCATCCCAAATATCCAGTGGTGCATTCCACCATAACATCAGGGGAGGAAAATTAGATGCCGAAGTATCTGAGGTTGCCACAAAAGCCAGAGATCAGAGATTCTGGAGAGTTCATGAGTGTTTCAAAAGTGATGCCTAACACATGCAGGAATTTGAAAATTTAACCATAAGAAGGTCTCATTCAGTATGAATTATATCCGGATAAAGCAGATGGTTTAGGAATGTCTGTGTTTTTTATCATCCCCTCTTCTGAATCCATAGAAGCTTATTTCTACAGAGAAGGGTCCTCTCTGCTGCCACCGTCAGATATTTATTACCAAGCGACATAAATGGCTTGAGCAGCTTAATCCCACATGCCAGGAGGACTTTGGTTAAATAACGGTCCGTCCTGCGGCATTATTAACGCTATGCGGGTAAGCCTGATAAAATGGCACAGTGATAAGCTGATGTGTAGCCCGGAGGACCCAAGTCTCTGCATTCCTTTTCTGTTCCCTGAGAAATGTCCAGGCCGCCCCTCTAGTCATGTGGTCAGCCTTCACAGGGTCCTCATACAGCACTTTACAGGACTGGAGCATTAATCTCCCTCTGTCACCCTGTCTCTTTCCCCAGGTCAACCGTGGTGTCTGGTATGCAGGCATGTGTCTCCCTTCACTGGCTACAGCAAGGAGGAGGAGGAAGAGGAAGGGTTTCTGAGTTCCTGCTGCGGGTTCATCCAGCCTGATTCAGTATCTTCAGTAGTGGACTGGAGGCTTGATTCCTGGAAACAGCCCAGGGACTGGAAGTCTCCTCATCTGCCTGGCCCCGGCCTCTCTCCACCTGATCTGTTGACTCATACTTGTTGTGTAACTTTCCCATGTAGCCACTGCAGGGTCTTCACAGTCGCCTCTGTATATCATGCCAACCACAGCCAGGAAAAAGATAGCAGAGACGTGTGCTCTCGGCATGAGGAATGTTTGGTCTGCCTTGGAGTGGTCTCTGCACACACACTTCTCTCTTTTCACTTCCTGAGGCTTATAAGCTACTGTGACTGTATCAGCCGTGTACTGCTCAACTGACTCATCATCAAACATCATCCCACCAGTAGATAAGCAGTTCAACTGGCATGTTGTTTTACAGTTAACTAACTAAAAAAGAAAGTCAGCTATCCTTCCAACACTGGGTGTGTACTCAGGTGTAATTTATTTGGACTGCTGAGACTGAATTAGACCTTTTGCTCTGCAAGGCGTACGAGGAAGGAGAGAAGACATTTGGGGAAGTGTATGATTTTGTGCACAGAAACAATCTTCCTGTCTGTATTTTTAGATTTTTGGACTTGGGCTTCCCTCAATTTTGGTGAGCTAAATTTGTATCTTCCTCCTCCACTTAAAATACACGCTCGCAAGAGAGAGAGAATGTGGCTGATTATGGCTGAAGAAGTTACTTTTCTGTTTCAAGATGTTATTTCAATGATGATATTTGCCAGTCATGTCATTATTTTTCTTATGTGTTTTGTGTCTCAGGGTTGTGTATAGTTTGTTTTCTGTATAGATGGACATTGCCTGTATTTTTCAAGGAAGGGTAATCTCTTTATTTTCTGTTTTATTTTTTTGTGAATGTACTATTTTTGAGAATCATTTTACTGAACTCTCATTTTAGAAGACATCCTTGTGTTGTATGATTGTACTTCACAGCAGCGGTCATATTTAAAACACAAATATTGCCAAAAGCTGAAAAGCTAACCTTAGCATTACTCTGGATTTAAAATACACAAGTGTGCCCAAAGTAGTTTAAAACATACTTTGTAGCTTCATTTCATATTTGAGTACCTTTTTAATAGTCTTTTTTGTGTGTAGTTTGTATATTTGCTTTGTAATTAATTTCTAGAAGCCTTTGATTTGCACAATTTGTACAAAGAAATCTCTTAATGGTCTTAATTTTGTATCTTTGTCTTAGCCCAGCTCGGTAGTGTGAATAATCAAAGCCTTTTTGTAGCAAATAATTGAGTTATTTCTCTTTCAACAAACTTAATTTGCTCTGTGTGCAAGTCTCTGATGTATCAAATATTGTGATATGTTAGACCAACTGTTACTTCACATCTTGTCCATGTTTTTACAGCTCAACTTGTCAATAAATGGCATCTTGTTGAAAACATATTCCGTTGTTTGTCCTCTGTTTTCCAGGGAATGACTGGAATTTGGCAGCTGTAAACAGTGTGGGTAGCCATATAATCACACAGGTACTCTTAACGTGCCCCGAATAGTTTCCAAACGCAGGTTAGGAATGGTTTTTGGTATTTACTGGGAACACCCGTCTCTTTCCTCCTGTCTGCCTGGGAGCTGAGGATTCAGTGAGATGAATGGTCCATGCCCCCTTGTCGTTGCGATATCACACATTATGGTTATGTGGTATGTGAAGTGCAAGCCTCTGCTGCTCACCATTTAAAAATATGCACAGACATCATAACCCTCAAAGGTTGAATAATGTGATAATGCTGTGCCGTGTTAGTCAGATGATGTGCCTCCATACCTCTCACTCTACAGCTGCAGGTTTATGTAAGAGAACAATGCAGTCCAGACTGGGCGTTGGATAAGAACAAGTCTGGTTGGCGTATTTGTGCAGGGTGGCAGCGAGGAGAGTCAGATAGGAATGTGGCCATGCTCAGGTTCAGGGAGGTGACTCTGGATGTGCTGCCTGCAGGCTCATAGTTTGCAAGATGTTGCTGATGTCTGACCTGCTACTGAGCCATCTTTGCTGCTGTTTTAACAAGCCACCTCCAGTTCAAAATCAGCATTTGATGGTTGTTGCTGTCACTTTTAATTACATTTGAATTTTGGGAACTCTCAATATTACAGAAGCATATTGCATTCACTTGAATAAAAAAGAAAAAATCAGTTTTTTCTAAGTAATTTATTTTTTGGTCTGTTTTTCGAGGTAATTATTTCTGTTTTTCTGAGAATTTTTTTCTCTCCTGTTCTTCTGTCTAATCCTTTTTCCTGTTTTGTGGCTATTTTTTTCCCTGTTTATTGGAGTAATTTTTCCTGTTTTTCGGGGCAATTATTTTTCTGTTTTTCGTGGTAATTTTTTTCTCTGAATTATCGAGATACTTCGCGAGAACAGCCAACCTGCAAGTGACTCCCATCTGTGGTGACTTCTGCTCCGCACATATGCCCAGTTTCTGAGCTTTTTGGTGAGACTTTGTCTTTTGACCAATATATGCAATTAGAGAGAGAAAAGGCAAAGAGGAAGAAAGATGTATAATAATAGTAATACCATCTATATTTGACTTAAAGACAGGACAATCTCCCATGTGTCTTAAACCCAGATCAAAGTAAAACTTGATTAAACTAAACAAGCAGGTCATGTTTGCTTCCATTACATCGAGCTCTCAATAAAGAGTGAATGTGTCCAATGTTTTGAATGCCCTCTAAACTTAGCCTGAAAAACAGAAAAGAAAGAAATTACTCAGAAAATTAGAAAAAAATTCCCCTGAAAAACCAAGCATAAAAATAAATTACTATGGAAAACAGAAATAATTACCTCGAAAAACAGACCAAAAAATAAATTACTCTTACCAGACTTTTTTTTTATTCAAGTGAATGCAATATGCTTCCGTACAATATAACCTTTCAAATTCTTGTTCTATTTATTTCAAAGAAAACTGCTGTCTGTGTTGTCGGAGCATTTGTCCCTCAGAGGGTTTAGAAACAGATCATTTAAACACATAGAGATCTCTTTAAAAGGTCTGGTGAAGTGAGTATAGGATAAATTATTGTTTTATTAACAAAAAGAGAACCCTACATGGATATAAAATGTCAAAGAAGGTCCTCTTATGTGAATAGAGGTCCTGCACATGTTATACATTTATTTTGGTGTTTGAACAGTCAAGTTGGAGCTTTCCAGTGTGCTTTTAGCTGTTTTTTTGGGAAGGCTGCACTTCAAGGTTTTAAGGACATCTACCTCATGTTTGTTTGAATATATTACACTATATACACTTATTGTAAGTCGCTTAGGGACAAATATAATGTGACATTACTTACAGCCTAGTTTGATGAAAGACAGACTGTTCTTTGAGTGTGGATTTTCTTTCTTGGCCTTGGAAACAGTAAATTGACCAAAAAACAACAAAAACAATCTTAACTCAAGGTCCATTTACTTTCTTTTTGGCAAGCTTAAAAACACATCACAGTCATCCTCAACAGATTTACTTCTCTTAAAAGCTCAAGTGAGAGCTTATAAAAAGCTAGTATGTGGATTTTAAATGGTTGAACTTTTTTTTTTTTAATTTGAAAACATATGTGGCTATTTATTATGTGGGCAAAATATGGTTTAAAACTGATGAAGGAAGGGCAGGAGAAGTCTCCAACACCTGCTATGGTAGACCTAAAGTTGTTTTTTTATTGCAGGATTAAAAATAAAGTTTAACCTTTACCAAAGGTTACTGTGTGAGTACTAACTCTTCTCCCAGGCCATCACTAACATTTCATCCTCCTGTTCCGTTCTTCCTCACTCCTCGTCTCCTTTTCCACTCGACTCTGCCTTGCTTGGAAATGAGGTGAGTTACCTTGAGGATGTTTGAGGAAGTCAGGTAGATTAACGCATATATCAATGTGTGTGTTAATGTGTGTGTGATGGCAAGAAGGAGGGAAATGTGGGATTGACTCGAGGGAAACAGCCTGCTGAATGTTTTGCAAGTTGTTTGCAAGTTGTGCTCTGAATGATTTGAATATCAAATTAACATTTCCTCAGATACGTTGGCAGCTGTAACATCATGTTCTCAATATTAAAACATGGGGTACAATGATGTAAACATCTACAAGTTTCAACATCAACAGATAATATTCCACTCAGCAATGTCTCGCATTATACAAAATGATTTCCCAATTACAAGATTTGTGAGACAAATGACATAAAATCTTGAGGGGGATGCCCTAAAACAAACATGAGTGACACAATGCAACCGCATTTTTGAATCTTTTCAAATCCAACCACAAAAAAACTTCAAAGGATGCCGTTAATTGGATGTAAATAAGAGGCGGCTCCAAATATGCCCCTCAGCAGCCATGACATCATGCCTGTAACAGGCTCTGTCCAGTCAGGCATGTGTACATGTTTGTGCCATGGGTACAGGGATTCATCAAAGGTTAATTTATGGATTTTTAAATACAATGCAGAAGTGCATAAAAAGATGAAAAACCCTTCTCTGAAAAGAGGACCTGGCACTGGACAGCGGGATGAGCAGGCCGGTCAATGGCTCCTATTGTAATGCAAAATGTGCAAACTGAGCAATTTCAAACAGATCTTACCGACAACACAATTAAACCACAGCGAATAAATAGTCATTTGAAAGTCGGCTGGAGACAAAAGAACCTCAGAAGCCGCCAAAACAAAAAAAAAGGAGGGAGGGAGGAGAATAAAGGAAAAGAAAGACAACAAACCGCCATAACAATCTGGATCCTTGGATATGTGGGGTCTGTGCATGTTTGTGTGTGTGTGTGTGTGTGTGTGTGTGTGTGTGTGTGTGTGTGTGTGTGCGTGCGTGCGTGTGTGTGTGTGAGTGTGTACATGTACGTGTGTGTGGTTTCTGTGCACGTATGAATTTATGCTTGATGTACATGTGTGTCTGTGGTGGTGTGGTTGTATGTTTGTTTGAGAGGTGGAGGGAAGAGCAGTTACAGCTTCTTGTTAACCCATAAGAAAGGAGGCAGTGAGGTGGAACGGACACTGCCTCTCCACCCAAATATAGGCTTGTGTCTGCTGGCCTGAGACCCCCAGCTGGGGCCTCCGCTTGCTCTGGATGGGGACAAAGACGCCTTGATGAGGCCAAAATCGACCTCCTCTCACCTTCCCTGGGGGGCCTGCCACTGAAGGCCAGGAAGCCCCACAGCAAAAGGGAAAATCAATATGTACCTTTTGGCCAAATCAAATCAGATTAGATAGCAAAAGACTGCCCTTGAGTCTAAACTTAAAACACTACACAATGAGAAAAAAAACGACAAACAGACTAAAATATGTGGGATTGTAACCAGCAGGCATAAAGATGAGATGAGCAATAAAATATAAAGTGAGTGTGAGGATTGAAGTTCCACCAGGAGCCATAACTTAAAAGAGCAGACTGTCTAAGAGTGGATTCACTGTTACATCAGTCTCTCTTGTTGCAAAGCTCTTGTCAGCAAACATCAATCTTCCTCTCTCAATCTTGTGCTTTATTGGCATAAATACTAAGAAAGACACCGCAAGCCTTACTGAACAATGGTGTCACCCTCTTTTGTGTCTATGCCTGTTGTGGTGTCTCTCTCCCTCTTCTCTCTGGCTATGGGCACCTCTGCTGGCAGCAGCTCTGAGGTTTCAGAGCTGACTGGGTAAGCAAATGAGGAGTAAACCAAGTGTGAGACAGAGAGACAGCCAGTCAGACAGCCTAACCATTGGAGCGAACGCAGGGGTTGTCTATGCTGTCTGAGCAGGAGGTGTGTGGGTTAGGGGAGGGAGGGGGGAGAGGGGAGAGGGGAGTTTGGCTTTACAGGTTTGCTAGCACCAAGAGGAAAGAGAGACCTGAAGCTCCTGTATTGAATCTGCACCCACATATTCAGAACCTCTGTAGATTGAGCCACATACAGTGTGTCTCTGGCATGGTGGAGTGACACTGCATACACTTTCCATCTATTAAGGTGATGAATATGTAGATCAGTGTTTCATACAGCCTTATAATTTAAATCATCAGGTGCACCAGATGACCTTTTCAGCAACAGCTTCCAAAAAATAAAGGGATAATTTTCATTTAATAAAATAAATCCTCCTTTAAGTCTAACTGAATATGTTCTGAAAACAAGCTAACTTAGGATTCAGTTTGCACACTCTGCATGTAACAGGGTATTTATGCTACGTCTGTGTGGTACAAATCAATATCTAATTCAGTACTTATAGCGTTGATAGTATTTGTACAATGAATTTGCATTGTAAGCTTCATATGACTACAGATGCTGCACACTCAGTCCAGTTGAGACTGTCTGTTCCTGCAAAGCTGGGATTTGATTTTGTATTGGATTTTTCCTGTTGATCGTTTTTGATAGTTTGACACAATGATCTTAAATTAAGGACATGTATTGATCCTGCTTTGGCAGAATGGTGTCAACAGACAACATAGCAGAATAGCAAACAAATGGTTAAAAGGTAAATTAAAGTTATTTGCTGCTGGAAACACAGCCCCATTCTTTCAACTGGCTTTATTATAAAATATATTGTTTTTTCACATTATGAGTTGACACAGACATGTGAGACTACAATCAGACTTGATTTTTTTTGCAGACTTGTTCCAACAACATTTGAGTCTCTCTTTCTCTCTCTCTCTCAGCCAGATTAATTTCACGGCTTCTATTTTTGAGTGTCTGTGCAGTGAAGACCTGTGGCTTTGAAAAAAAAGACAGAGAGGGAGAAACGTGAGCATTGTGACAGGAGAACGCTCTCAGACTTGCCAGGATTCGGCCACAGTAATAGCTGTTTACACAATGGAATAATTACCCAGTAAATTGCAGGGGGAAGAACAGAGGAGAGGAGAGGAGATTTAGTCTCTGGTTCTGGCAGGCACACAATGGATTTGACAGTCAGAGAGTTGATTGTTCAGCATTCAGGCCTTTGATGAGCCACTGTTCAGTCAGTTCTGTGTGTTATCTGCTTTGCTCAAACATGCAAATCCATATCTAGCTATTTTACTATTTGTGCTGAGCTTTAACAACAAGAAACCTCTTCCTGTTGATATAACCACCCCACGATTTCATGAGTGTGTAGTTGCATGCCTCTCTGACAAATGGCATTTTTAAGATGCCTCTCCCCTCCCATGGTTTCAGCAGAATTGGGAGGGACCGACTGAAATATGTTCTTTGATAGAAGAGCCATTGTGATCACCCAACACGAGGACAGCTTCATTCACAGGAAAAGCACACAAAAGCTTCATTCGCTGACTGTAGCCGATAAGCGGCACTGTGGGCAAAGTAGAGACGAGCCAGCGGACATTCCAGGCAAGCCTGACATACTTGGATTCATGTGGTACAAATAGATACATTTCACCTCCTCTTCAACACAAAGCCACCACAAAGCCCTTTGTTTTTTGCAGGAACTGAGTTTTTCTTTTTTTAATTGACACTTCCTTTCACTCTCATTAATAAAACAGAGATGAGTTCCCAGTGGGGTTGGAGTGAGGCTGAACGGTGGGGGTTGCTAAAGGTTGGGATGGCATGGAGGGGTTTGATATGTTGCCTGAGGTGACATATTTATGCACAAACACACACACACACACACACACAGAGACACACATGGCTACCAAAACCCCCTTGATTCTTCAATCAAAAGCCCTCTTCCCCTATTGAGAAAAAAAACTTCAAAAGCATCATCCACAGCCTGATGAGAAGCCCTCCGAGCTGGAGTGTGGCAGATGTAAACCCGCCTTCTGGCACATACACACAAATACAGAGGACACACCAAACAGAATTATGAAAATAAGCCACATGCATGCCTGTGTGTGTGTGTGTGTGTGTGTGTGTGTGTGTGTGTGTGTGTGTGCGTGTGTGTGTTTGAGACATCCCTTCTGTTGCATCGTGTCCGGCTGACCACTTCGGATGAGATGTGACACTGAGGATGAATAATACAATAGAGAGATACTCGGACGTGTCAGCAGCATCTGTCTCTGTCTGGGGCTGACGTGTGTCGTCCTCCCTCCTCATTCAGAGCAGAGCGCATGGGCTTATATGAAACTAATGAAGCAGACACATGCTGTATTAACACACACACACTCTCTCATGCATGCACGCACACATATAGAGACAGAGTGTAGCTCTGATTGAACGAGGGGTGCCATGTGGTCAAATTCCCTCAAGAGCCTCACTCTGCTTTTGATACTCCAAAAAAAAGAGATCTCAGTCAAGAAGAAAAGCTTAAGCAGAGGTGGGTTACTGCAAATACTTTCCAGTAAGAGCACAACACTGAATGATTAAGATGAGATTGTAGCCAGTTGTTGCTGAGTGTATTGTTCAGCTCTGTAACTGATGAAGTTTGTTATTTTAATGAAGGCCTTACCGTTGCTCTCCCATTGGCAAGCAGATGCTGTTTCCCAGACTGCCTAGGGAGGGTTAATTAAAAGATACAGAAAGTAGGGGTAACGGATAAAAAGACCCTGGATGGAGGTTGAGAGGAAATGGAGGCAGGCAGGAAGAGATTTGCTGGACTTGGAACAAAAGCGCAGTCTTCCTTTGTTTGTGGTGGAACAGGTTCCTGGAGAGTTATAGTAGATGACGGTGCTTTCATCAAAGCTTTCTGTGACATTATCATAGTATCCAACTTAATGCACTTCAACACTATGCCAAGAATCGTTGACATGTTAATAGCCTGAAATAAGACTCCTGGATTAAAAAAAGAAAAAACATGCTGTACGTGTGTTTGGGTGAGTGTGTTTAGACAATGCTTTGCATGTGTGTGCACGCCTGAGTGGGATTTCATAAATAGTTTGCATAATTTAAGTTTCTTCCTCAGAGTTGTTGAGAACCTTAGCAGAAGACTATGGGCTTTTTACTGTGAGTGGGGTCAAAGGTGAGTCAGAGGTGCTGTGCATGTGTCACTAATTTGAGGCAGCAAATACATTAACAGTGAAATGTGATGCCACCTAAATAATGTATTTTATCAACATGAGGACATTTTTTTATTGAACGTATCTGTAAAAAATCCAGTGCCAAGAAATTTAATTTGTTTTAAAGTTTGTTAAGATTATGTTTAGGCACTCCAAGCACTTGTTTAAGGATTTGGAAAAGATTGTGGTCTTGAACATTAAAGGATTTGACACACTGACTTGTAGCTTGACACAGGACATGTTTACTTTATTAAGATTTACCTGAAACTGCAATCTTTTCTTTAAACCCAGTGCTTTTGTTGCCAAAACTGAACCATAAGCAGGGCTCAGGATGGAGACCTCACCTTCCTGTATCAAAGTCCTGCATGTTATACACCAACCATCCATCCAAAAACATTCCACTTCCTTCACTGGTGAAAATGTTGCCGCTTGACGCGATCCATGCAGCAAATACATTTCTTGCAAAACATATCTGGCAAAACAAGAGTAGAGTGTGAATTCTAGGGAAAAAGCTGGCTGCTTTGTACAACAGGCACACACACACACATAGCATACCTAAAACCAGTTCACAAATTCAGGTGTCCTTTTTGCACCCAAGATTAGACTTTGGCACATGGGCTTGGAAAATATTTTCTTTCGTTTATTTTTGATCAAAAAGAAAGATGCGAAGGAAGTGTATACTCAGACAAATGTCCTGTCTGGCAGCTAAATTGGTCTTTAGGATTAGAATTCAGAGTTGGCTCCAGATATCCATTACAGACCCTGCAGGAGATGGTGGCAGTTCGCCTCACAACTAAATTATGCATTTTATCGAAGAGCAGTATAAAGATGTCTAGTATTTAATATTTTATGCTTCTTATCAATAATGGATTCTAACTGTTTCCATCCTGTCTGTTTCTCTTTTTTTCAATTTTTGTTAGGGTTTGTTTTTTGTAGGGCTGATGGATACGGGTCTGTGTTTAATAATGGTACCTTTGAGTAGTTAAATAAAGGCACTTTCTTTTTTTTCTGCACACTGGCACAGAATCCACCCAGCTTTGTCTTATTCTGGTGTTTGGTGTTTCAGCAGTTAGTGGCCTTTTGGTCTTTTGGCAGCGTCTTTCTGTCTCCACTCCCCCTCACTTCCCTCCTCTTCCCCCCATCAACAGCGGCCAGACAGCCATCCAACCCTGCCAGCTCTGGTGGGAGGCTGGCGACTGCTTCGTTCCAGCTCCTAAATCAGAGAGGCTGTGTTTAGATCCCTCCTGTAGAGCAGCACTGCACTTGCGATGAGCTCTGCTGAGCTCCGCTCTTCCATTCTGAGATGAAAGAAGGAAGCGCAAAGGAAGCTGCATGCAGTTATTTTCACCCCTGCTTCTCCATTTTAGAGCTGGGTTTGGATCTTTCTGGTTTGGTTTCTACTTCATCAGCTAATATCACATTTTTTAAAAAGACTATCAGGGAGAAAAAATGTAATGGTGTTTTTTCAGTTGCAGAAGCACTTAGGGAAAATGTCAAAGAACACATACAGATATAGGACACAAAGCGTCTTATTATGCCAGATAAAGCAACTTTCCTCTGGCTTTTAAAGATGTTGAAAGGGTCATGCTAGAGTGAAGTGCAGTACCTCAGGCTACTTTCTTCGAAAGGGATGACAAATCCTCACAGAGAGCTCCTCAAGATAATATGAGTAGGTTTAAGTGCACTGTCAACAAAAGTGCATCTGCTTTACCTGATAGTAAAAGCCTACAGCTTCCTTTTACTCACTTCAGAGTCATTTTGCCATGCTATCTAGAAGTAAAGGCTCCCTGCAGGCCTGCTCTTTTCTTTTACTCTAGATACACATGTATTTAAACATCCACTTCTTATTCTCATTTTCTTGAAAGTAGTGCATATATTGCCCAGGCTTTCTGAAACAACTTTGATAATGGCAAGAAACTTTACACAAAGCTCCTACTGGGTCTTTCCAGGGAGGAACTTAGCAACTTAAATTGTCCACATCTTCACATTCTGAGATGGAGAGTGTTTTCCATGTTCGCTGCCAGGAAGCTATTTGTCTTGGCACGATCATAGCATTTGACTTTAGGTACCAAAAATGTGAGAGTGTGTGCGCCTGTGTGTGTGTGTGTGTGTGAGGGAAGTTCTTTCGACTTCTTTGAAAATGCCACAGAGACCTCCCACACTGCATCAGCCTTGAACAATGCTGCATCCTGAAACACAGATGGAAAATGCTTAAAACAGTGGACAAGCCTTACATTTAACACTGTACAGACAAAGAATCACCCCATAAAATGTTGAAGGGTTCCTTGTTGGTGACCAAACAGCTGCCAGCTGACTACAGGCGTGAGATACATGTAAAATGTGCTCTCCTGTGTGTTAATAGTGAATTATTCATTTTTAAACTCTATCTCGATAGAAAAATACAGACATTTTAGGAAATCTACTTAATCACTTTCTTGCCAAGAGTTAGATGAGAAGGTTGATACCATTCTCATGTTCATACATTTAATATGAAGCTACAGCCGGCAGCTGTTAGCATAGTTTAGCATAACGACTGGAAACAGGTGGAAACAGCTAGTCTGGCTCTATCTAAAGTACCTCTAATTCTCACTAATAAACACTTCACATCTCTTTTCTTTAGTCCATTTAATATGGGAGGTTGTATGTGGGACTTGGAGCAGTACTTTACCTTAATGTTGCTAAGCAACAAGCACAGACTCCAGGAAGTCACTGCACCCAATCAGGAAACAGTCCCCCCCAAAAAACTGAACTAAACTGAAATTAAGGAGGTCGACAGAGGAAGTCCCCCTCGCTGAGCTAATACCTTATCGTGGTGGAGGGGTTTGCGTGTCCCAATGACCCCAGGAGCTCAGTTGTCTGGGGCTTTATGCCCCTGGTAGGGTCACCCATGCATGGCATGCTGCCCCTGCGACCCGACCCCAGATAAGCGGCAAGAAGATTGATGGATGGATGTATGGCAGAGCAAGTCCCACCGTCATATCTATATATTTTCACCTTTGACTGAAAAATGCTTCTACAAAATAAAAAAACTACACTGACAATACATGATGTTGGCTGGTGTTTCTTTAATCTAAATGTGCTTCATGATTGGTCTCCAAATGCAGATCATGGCTCTGTTCAGCAGCTCAACTCAAATCATTGTTTGGTCCAAGATATCTACATCATGATACATGACCAAACATGGCAGATCCGATCTACTATCGCAGACTGCAATCATAACCAGCCCAATTTAATATTGGCTTATAACTTGCTGGATATTGGATTATAACTGGCTGGACTGATATGGCCTATCAGAGTTAGGCAAACATTCTTAAGGCAATAAATAAAAATAATAATTTGAGGAAATATACATCAACCAATATGTCAAATATTAGTTAGTTAACAATGCAACATATTACTGATGATTCTGCCATCTGGCGTAATAACTAAAATGACAGATCATAAATGAGGACATGGCAATCCTATCCTATGTCGGCCAAACTGAAAGTTCTCAGACCTGGCACCAATATGCATTCACGTGCTACACAGTAACCTGATGACCCTTCCTTCTTTTATAGTTTCCTTGCCGTTTCCTGGCTCCAGCTTCAAAGTGAACAGACATGAGAGTATTATTGATCTTCTCATCTAACCCTCTGTAAGGAAACAAATAATTATATTTCCCATTATATTTCCCATCAAACTATTCCTGTTTTCTAAGACTAAATGTTTTGTGCTGAAGATTTGTCTCCATAAAACACAAAAGGACATGACAACATGAGAATATAACTTGTTTACAGTTCCATGTAACAGATATCAGAATGGCAGCATTCATCACTTCCTGATACAGTGTAATCTGCACACAGGCACATAGGAATAAAACTGGCTCAACAAGATAGTCACCAGGTTACAGCTGACTGCAAAATGCAAATGCTGTGAGCACAAAGGACGAGCCAGCAAAGAGCACACTTCCTTTATGATCCACCTTCCCCATTTCAATTCACCAGAGGCGTCTCTTCTGGCAGAACAATAGCCCCCCACCTGATCTGATTTCTACCTGGCATAACCTTTCTCTGAGGAGGCCTTGTTCGCCATTGCCCCCACACAGGGGGGTTTCCTTTGTTGATGCAAGATAGAAGATTAGTTGTGCAGGTCGGAGGAACAATGAATCCCATTCATCCGGAGCAGAACTATGAACCAGACAGCATGAAATCATGAAACTGATGTAAATCTGTAACTGCACATAGTTGTTGCAGGCCCAAGACCTTCACTCTCAGGCTCTTTATCTGTCACTGATAACAGCTACAACCTGGAAAACTCAAAAAAGAGCCTTATCTTGGTCAAACTTCTCCTTTCCAGAATATACCTCAGCCTGCCAAGAAGGTTATGTAAGCATAGTTTGAAGTAGCCTTGGCTGAGAGATGAGTTTTACTGCCAGCTATCTTCTTGTAATCACCTTGGGTGTTAGCAAAAAGTACAGATAGAGTGCACTTTGTGTCTTTTCAACAAGAAGATCTTTGTGTCAGCCAGGAGCAATGAAACAGCCCCTTAGATTAGCAGCCATCAAGCACATTCCTTCATAACATCACTTGCAAAAACATTGACCTGGAAGTTGCTAGGAGAGTAGCCTGGTTTAGATGTAGGCCACTGCACAAGCGGTCATAAGATGAATTTTGAGGGGTTGGATGTTGTGATGATTAACAGAAAAACATTTCTGTCACATGAAATCATTCTTTTGTCTTTTGAATTGCTTGATTTATTTTATTTTTTTACCTATTTGTACTGACATAAGTGCTCAGGGTGCCACTGTTGACATTTTTGAATGGAAAGTTGTTTTTCCCTAACCTTAACCCTCCTGATCCTTTAGTATTATATATTTTTTCACACAAAGAAAATTTAAAAATATATTTTTATGTTTTATTATATTTAATTACAAATGCATAATACTTTCAAATTCAAAATGATGATGATGGAAATGGAGCAGGGTGGGGTTGGCTGCCCTTAATGTGTCCAGGGACTCCTTGTCTCATTATATATCCATGCCAATTGACATACATTCAGTAGCGAAGCTAAACCCTTTTAATGACCTGATGGTTCATTGTAACCTGCATGGTGCCAAAGCTCGGAGGTAGCTGAATGGAAGTGCAAAAAACAATAGAAACCAACTGCCAACACAGAATCTATCAAACTAAATTTTGCCTGTGTGCCTTTTATGAGTCTGTAGGGAAGTTTGTCTGCACATCTGTCTTGGTGGAACATCTATTTGTTTAACTTTGTGGCAGGAAGCGCCTCTCACAGAGAACAACAGCCAAGACTTCTTGCAAACTCCATTAAATAAAACGCCTCAAAGCTCTGAGGCGGTTGAGCTAAAGAGGATTGGAGATGTTGGAGGGTAGGGGAAGAGACGTGGAGACGTTAAATAGGCAGAGCAGTAGACTGAATGAGACAGAAACAAAGACAGAGTAAAATGCAGCTTCCCTCCACAGGGGAAGCAGCCTGGAAAAATAATTGTTGAGAGGAGACAGAGGAAAGCCACTAATGACAGCAGACAATAAAAAAAAACTGGCCACTACTGTAGCGTCTTCCCAGCCAGAATGACAACAACGCAGGAACCGGCAGCCCTACTGTTAAGAGAGGACTACAGAGGGATTGAACAGCCACAACCACAGTACCTGAAAATAGAGCTTTGTCTGAGAATAGACTGTTATTAGTTGGTCTAAACACAGGGTCAATAACATTGTTACTGCACTTCCTAGACACTGAGGAATGGCTAGGGTGTGAGCTAATTGGGTGGCCAGGATTATTTTGATGAGCAGTGAATAGAAATCTAAATTATGAGGCAGAATTATATGTTGCATTTACGTACATGTGGTGGTTGTTGAGGCGGGAAAAAAGGAGAAAAAATCCTTGTAAATACAAATTTACTCATATGTGAATCATTCATTGCATGTTTGAGTTTTCCTAAATTATTACAGACTCAAAGAAAAACTCAGGACAGTAAAGACGCCAGTAAAATCATTTCAAGACTGTTTTTATTACTAAACTTTCTCTAAGGCAGCAGTTTGTGTCCACAGGTTGTTCTAACATCTCGCAGTGAATAAAATAAAAAGTACAAAAATCACTGTCACTGTGTGCTACAAATGTCATTTGACAGCTCTTGGTAAAGACAGACAATAACAACAAGCATGATAAACATTCATTTTCCCCTTCAAGTATGCTACTATCCAAAGTGACTAGTGTAAAATTGGCCGAGGAAACAAAAGTATGTTCAGGATTATTTACACAATACAGGTCCAACGTGTGTGTGTGTGTGTGTGTGTATTTAAAAAAAAAACAAAAACAAAACAAAACTGACTCTGGAAACAACTGTTAGAAATGTTTTTGTCGTGTTTTCGGTGGCGAGGGTGCTCACACACACGCACACAGACACACACAGTGATGTGACTGACAGGCTGCCCGGTTTAAAACAGCAAAGAGGTTAGGCAGGTCAGTAAAGAAAAAGAGCATTTAAGACTTGAGTTGATCTGAACAGTGGCACCAACAGACAACATGCACTCCTCACTATAAGTCTCGTACCTGGAGCAGAACTGAAGTACTCTTACACCAGTTTTCCGGCTATGGAACATCTCTCATTCAGAGAGACTCACATGGAAATATCTTGAAGTGCTAAACATCAAAGTTTATTCTTATTCTAATAGTTTGGCAAAACAATCACAACTCAAGATCAGGGCTTTTTCTGGACCATTCAACCATTTTGCATGGTCTTCATCAGCATATTTACAGAAGCTTTCTCAGTTGCCATGACAAGCGAACCAAGAAGCTGGAATGATATCACACTCTTAAGACTTTACATCTGTATTGGAGTTTAAATTAAGCTGATGCTTTGCTAATTAAGTGGAATGAGATTGAAAGTTCTGGTGGGAAAAAAAGTTAGAAAGTGGACCTTGAGTCGGGATTGTTTTGTCATTTTAAAAGTCTTTTAAAAGTATGAGTTTTAATAGGGTTCCACCCACTGAAAACCATATAGTATGTCCACGTGCATATTACCAGCCCACTTTTTTTTTTGGTGATCTCTTTGTAGTTTGGATGTGCCACTATGGGTGAGAATTGACAGATTGTTGTGTAATATCTTGTTCTTCAGAATATTATGTTCACCTTGGTATAAAGATATATTTGTTATATTTGTGGATATGAGGATGCAAACTAATCCATTTCCTGAAGCAGGATATGAGCTGGACAACAATGTGCTGTAACCATACTTGTTATGGACACTCCCTGGAGGATGATTTCACAGGTAATAACACTTTGTGGACAACCTCACAACCAACACAGTGTCATTCATCTTTCATATACGAGTGCAGAGAGGAACCCAGTCAGCCGAATGTCTCTTTGGTTTAACCGACTGAAACAAGCAGATTCATTTTTCTTTGCTTTTTTAACTGCTACATAATCTTGATGAAACATCACTCATGAATTGCAGGACAAAGACGGCAGACAGTACACCTCAACTTCAATGCTACAACATTAACACACATCAAGAGATTAAATATGCAAAACCTTCATTTCATTTGAATAACAGAATTTGAATAGTTGTGGTTTCTTGTCCTGCTGTTAGTCTATTGGAGAAAGGCATACCGTATCGTACATACACACCCACATGTGTATTTACATGTGTGAACAAACAGACTTTTGGCTGACTTTTGCATCTTGATTCACATCAAATATTTCTGTTCCTAATACAAGCATGTGTAAGAGGGCAGATGCTGCAGGAAAGATCACTTACAATATGTACAAAAATCTACACAATATATTAAATCAAACTCCAGCTTCTGATCACAGCTTCAGAGACAAGCTTATTTGGACTAAGACAAAAAAGCTCTTGACATTCCCTCCAGAGACACAAAACACATTCATGTACTGACTACTTCATGATTTAGAAAGGTACCGCACGCACAAACCCCATGATGGACATCTTCATATTTCTTCTTTGAAGAAAAATAAAGACTGAAATCTTAGACAACAGCTGATAGTCGTTCTTGCTGCGGGACCACTGCACCCATCACAGTACTGCTTTTCTGTCAGGCACAGAGATTTAAGACCTAGCTAAAGAAATGTCATTAGTGACCAATGTAACGAACTGTCTATGACACCTAAGGGCCTCAATTAAAACTGACACCTTCATATATATCTCAAAGATATACCGGCTCGCTACAATTAACTCAGTCTAACAAATTTAAAAACTGTCGATTCAGCAAAATGAAGTACAGACACGTGAGCTCTCAAAAAGTAGACTTGTCAAACACGTTAACTTTTTATCACAAAGGGAGTAAAAATCTGACACAAGTGGATTGAACTGGAAATCCATTAAACTTCAACTTGCTGAAATGTTCTGCACAGTCCTGTCCTGCAAGTCTCTAGAAGAATTCCCAAATGTTTATAACATTTATGAATGGGAGACAGTGAGAGAGAGAGAATTGGGTGTTTTTATGACTGTTCATATTCCTACTTTACCTCAGGCGTCTTTTCTACTTTTTTATAATTAGTATTGTGATGAATTTGAATCATTTCAGCACATATCTTCAAAACAGTGCATTGTGATTATCACCATGTATTCAATGTACTATCCAGTTAATCCTCATATTTTCCAGGGAGGTCACTGGTCAGAATATTTAAGCAGAATTAATTTTCCCCTTAAAATAACATGTAGCATGAATTGTACAGTACACTACAGGTCCACTAAAATGGGAATAGATATGCTTTTTGTTTTTTATGCTGAAGGGTACCAATTGTAGTTAATTCCCTGACTGTCAATGGAAATAGTGGCACATCTGATTCCAATTTGGGAATGGATCTTTAATGAAACCAGCCAACAACCTTTTAGCTTTAAAGTACATACTGAATTTATGTACTTCTTTGTTGATAATTTTATATTTAATGAATAATCTTTTGTCTTTTGTAACATCTGGTGTACCTGCTGTGAAGAGTCCACAACCTTTGTGAGAGAAAGTAAAATGTGAAAAGGCTGTTTAAAAATACTGTTAATGCTAGGAAAAGCAGAGTATGAAATTCTCAGTGATTTTGAGAACTGCTGCCCAGAAATGCAAGAACAGAGCTTAAATAGATTAATCTCACCTTCTTTCTAACAGTACAGACATAAGAAAGGCCTCCTTGAGTTCATCTTGCTCTGTATGAGCTGGAAAATCCATATAAAAACCATATGAAACAACTGAAAAAACTGAACTCTTCCTTAAATGATCAGGACCATTTTTACACAACAGCCTTGTTTCTCATCTACTGACCTATCATTAGAAAACAAAACAAAACAAAACAAAAAATAATGAAATGAAATGTTCACAATTTCAACAACTGTACATCCAAGCACTAGTCTGTAAGAGTTCATTCATTAGTCTGGAATGGAGTATTTACACTGTGCAAATGAAACATCAAAGCAGAGTGTGTTCATGTTTTAAGAGCTGAATCACTTCTGAGTTCCTGCTGAATCATTTCTCGTTCCAGGTCCAGTGGGAGCAGACGGTGAGGCCAGAGCACCATCGCGGCACTGCTCACTTTTCATGCTTCACTAACTAGTCTGATCAGAGTCTCCTGAAATGCACCTGGCAGTTTTTCTTTCACATTGTCTCTCATAGTTAAATCCCCTTCAGCTCTCACAGCTAATGTCTTTGGATTGCTATAACTTCATTTAAACCTTTTAAGATACAACATTCCTTTGTTTCACCTATGGTTTCCACTTCAAAGTTGTGGTCCTCTCTAAATAAAAAGGAAACTGTGGCAGTTTAAAAGCAAGGATGGTGTAGCTGTGTTAAAATAGAAATGTCCTCTTTTTTTAATAAAATGTGAATTTTTCTTTCCATGTGAGCCAGTGTAGCCCCAACAAAGGCTTTGCTCTCTGCAATAAATTGCTACAACAAATAACCTTACCTTAATCAACTCTCAGAAACAACACAAGCTAAACTGAACTGCCAATGTCACAGGATTGTGTATAATGAGAACCAGCAAACTTCTTTGTTTTGCATCCAGCTTCTGATCTGAGGGCAGCAGACTCAAGTTTAGAAGAAGATGACGTCCTCCTTATTGAGGTCTTCAGTGGTGATCTTATAGGGCGGCGGCATGCTGTGGCTGTGTGTGAGCCCCTGAATGTTCATCTGGACATTGGCCTGGGTGTTGGGACTGAGGCTCTGCGGCGGCAGATGGGGCTGGAACTGGACACCTCCTGTGCTCTGCAAGTGCAGAGGCACGGTGGGAGGCTGCATGCCAGGCTGAGGATGGGACTGTGCAGGAGGCATGGGGGGCTTCTGAGCATTGGGGTGGGAGGTGCTGATGGTGGATGTGGATTGGCCGTCTGGTCCAGCATTGTCTGGAGGACTTAGTTGATCTGTTGAAGACATACAGGAAAGTCTATTAGAAAACAAGGAATTACTCCAAGAACAGAATAAAAACTAATGGCAGATTAGCCATTCTAGTTTACTCAGCCGCACTGCAAACTATCATGTGAAATCCTGCCAATGTTTTTTTTCTATGGTAATTGTGGGGGAACAGGATTAAAGTGTTAAAATGTGTGTGTCAGCAGTACAGCCTGCCATTAATCACAGAGAAGCATGTGAAATTGATAGGTGTTTACACAGGGTGAGGCTGGGCATGAAGGCAGGCTTTAGAGAGGAACGTGATCGGGTGGGGTCAGGTTTGCCCAGGTGGAGAATGTGTGTGTCTGTGAGAACCAATTTAATAATGCAGCAGAAATAGACAGACGAGAAGAGATTGTGTCTGGGTTTGTCCTGAGGGAGTGAAAGTGTATGTGTGTGTTTGTGTGCGGAAAGATACCTGTGTGGTGATGATGGGAGTGAGGCTGAGAAGGGGTTGAAAGCGGGAGCTGCTGGTGGGGGCTGATAGAGCGCTTGGCCTTGACGGTGTTGTCGTCTCGGGCAGACAGCTTCAGTGGCAGCATCTGCTTCATATCCACTGAGGCTGAGAGGAGCAGGAGGAAGAGCAAACAGCAAACAGAAAGAGGCAGAATGTGATTTAATCATGAAATTAGATTGCAACGCTCAACTACAGCTCCCAGGCCATTATTTGATATATCAGAGGACTGACCAAATTTAGACAGCTAATGTGATCCTAATGAGCCACTTAAAAGGTGCTGATCTGGTCAAGCCCGTGTCAGACTCAGATAGTTTGGATTTCACTGACAGTGAACAGAACAGAGTTGCTGCACTGTTACACAACACATTAAAGAGTAAGAAAAAAAACATGAGCCCCAATGCAGCATGTGTTGACTGATTTTTCCAGCAGTGTACTTATTGATACTTTTTATGCTAGCAGGAGTTGGCACCTGATGCACTGCAGTTTTGAAGGTGGTAAAAAAAAAAAAGGTTACAACGTCAAACACAAGGTAACATAGTATCTGCTAGGCGAGGTTTATACTGGTGGAAATAAATTATCAGTAACAAAAGATCTACAAACTCCACCCTCTCCATTTTGCAATGATACATTTTATACGTGATAAAAGATAAAATGATATAAAATTAGAAAAGAATGCACACATTTAGTGTGTGTAGTTATTGTTGATTCTTTCCATCATTAAATATTTTCACATGGAGATACCACAAGTAGATGAGTGTATCCCAAAACAAGTACAGACTTGTATCCTACTGATAACATAAAACTCAGTATTTGGCTTCTGGCTCCTCACCAGTGCTGTCAGTGCGATGTGAGGCTTTGCCACTCTTGCCTCCTTTCCCTTTGCCGCTACTGAAGGCTGCCAGCTTGGTGGGGATCTGCTGCTGCACCCCAACCAGCTTATGCTGCTGGTTGGTGGCGCTAAAGAGATGGAGCGGCACCTCTGTCTTCAGTAGCTGGGTTGAAGAGCCCGCCTCCCGTCGCAACATCAATTCGGGGCGCTCTGGGTAGTCAGCTGGTGCAACAGATAAGCTGGCTCGCACCAGAGGCTTCAGGGGCAAGTCGGACACGTTAGTGGAGCTGGAGGACGTGAGGAGCTCCCCATTCAGGCTGCCAGACAGAGGAGCCACCTGGAGGAGAAGGAAGGAGAAAGACAGAGGACTATATGTTAGTTGCTGAGAGATGAGTTGTTGCAAACATCAATGATGGCTTCCCAACTCCAAACTGCAATTATTCATATTTGTGGTCATATTTAGTTTGAAATCAGAGCCAGGGAGCATCATGTTTGTTCTGTTTGTTTATAAACAGCCTGCACTGTGGGTTATGTATGGGAATATCTTTTAAAAGGAAAAAAAACTTCAAAACAGCTTCTTAAGAGTACAGAGGACACACAAACACTCTCACACACACACACACACACACACTGTAAATCGTCTGTGTGACGCCGTGCCACTACAGAAACACAATCTGTTGAGGAGAAGGGTATTTATGGGCTAAGAGGGAATCAGAAACACATGCCACTACTTTCTGCTGAGCACACAGTTTGTTAAGTTTGGTGCAGGCTTTTGATGTGTTCTCAGTGGCCCAAGGACAATGCACACACACACACACACACACACAAAACACACACATGAACACAAAATGAGAAACATAAAACCTTTAATAATCCCTGTGTACATAAAGGTGTGTCTAACAAAACAGACAGGGCTGTTGGACAAGCAGGGGAACAAGAAAATGTCTTTCATGACATCAGTGGATAAAAGACACTGAGTTCATTGTCTGCTTAATTACCAGAGTGAATAAAAGGTGATCTAAATATTGAGTCAACATCATCATCTAATCTGCAATCAATAAGATTCCCCGCAAGGATTCTGTAACAATGGTTTGTATAAAATATGTGATGTGTAGAGTCAAGAGATTTTAAATGGACTGTAAATCTTTCCCATCCCCAAACTCAGACATGAGTATGTATGTGTATGTGTGTGTGTGTGTGTGTGTGTGTGTGTGTGGTGCAGTATCATTACATCTTTTGTTTGGCTTTAATGATTTTAACTGGCAATTTCTTAAAATACAACTAGTCAATGTTATTCAAACTAGGTCTACGTTTGATAAGTTAGAGGTCTCTTTGTAGTCATATCAAATACATTATAAAAACTTTGTAGTTTTACTCAGTCTGGATGATTTGATAAGTTTATGTTTGAAGGCCAGTAAGCTTGGTATTTTTTTGGACTTAGACAGCTAATATTTAACATACATATTTTTTAATCACACAATTTAGCACCATTCATAAAATTGTTAGTTTCTCTATATCTGAATCCCAGCAATCTTGAAAAGCATCCGAATCATCTACTGAAAGTTCATGAGAATAAATAATAACTATAGGAATATGAGGAATCTAATGAAAGTTTAATTTCAATTAAACCAAGTAAAATGTTTCAGATAAAATAGTAATTGTTAATATGAAATAATGACAGATTGATTAAAAACATTGCAACACTGACTAAATTATGAATATTTAAAATAACCAATAGCACAGAGTGAATAATGCAAACTATGCTGTATTTGACATGTAATGAAAAGTGCATTATCACCAGAATACAGTAAATCACTGGACCAATATGTCAGTCTAACATCTGTTTTAACTGTCGTGTCTTTAGGTTAAACTCTGACATCAGGCAGAAACTGCTCTGTTTGGTATGCGGTCTACATGCTCCATGATTGATGATGATGCAGAATACTTCCTGTGGCGATGGGGAATACATGATGCCTGTGTTTTACAAGGCATGAAGGGCAAACTCATCTAACTGTGACTATGTGTCTGTGAAGACTGTAGCTTCCCCCTGCTGTAACAGCAGAGCATGACGGGACGACCTGAGGCAGAGAGGGGCCCTGCAGAAGGGAAAGTCTCCGCACCTCCTTCCCTAAATCTCCTTTTCTTATTTCCCCTCCATCATTCTTCTTTTTTCAGCACTCACTCATCTTGGCACACAGATGTTCCTTTGTTCACAGAACAAAGTGATTGGCATTAAGCGGCATAAACAGCAGGTTTCCAGGGCAGTAAACCGTGTGGAAGCTGCAGAGCACAAACAGCCCTGACTGACAGCACATAAACAATTAGCACTGGCTTCCTTCCAGAAGCTTCTGTTAATGACAGGCTTGGACTAGCTAATTATACAGCCAGGTTCCTCTCATCCTGAAAACTGCCTGGATACTCCCATATCATACAAACTCAACCAAGCATTTCAGCTAACACTGCACAATGTGCTGCCTTGTGCACAATGGACACAGCTGAGAAATAGATATTGGCTGCTGAATCGTACCTGGACAAGATGATCCATGGAACAGCTACGTTAATGATGTGTTGACTTGAAAAGTTAAATCAACCATGTGCAGCTTTGATCCCTCATTTAATGTGATTAGTAAACACTATACATTTAAATCTGTCTAATCCAAAATCAAACTGTGTTGAAGGGATTTAAAAGTGACGATTAAATACTGTTTTGAATGAAGTTTGGTGATGAACATTTGTACAACAATTCAGTATAAGGTCTCTTGGGGATGAACATTAGAGCTAAGATAATTGATAAGCGGATTAACAAAAAATAATTTAGCAACTATTTTAATACCGTAATCAACTACCCATTCAAATCATTTATCAATGACAAGCTTCTGATGTGATAATGATTTGCGTTTTTTTTTTTTTTTTTTTTTAAAAGGTGGTCAAGAGCGCATGCCATGTACGCAGAGGACCCCAGTTCGAGTCCCAACCAGCAGGCCTTTCTGTATGTGACAACCCCCCACTCTCTCCCATAATTTCCTGTCTCTCTACTTTCAAATAAAAAGGTGTCTATGCCAGAGAAAATCTTGCTGCAGCTCAACATCAGATTACCTACAACCTAACAAACAAAATGTATAGAAAAGTCTAACTATGTTTTTCTTCTCTCACAGAGCAAACAGTTAATTCCAACTATGAGGAAAAACTTTCAGTAAATATTCAAGTTAAAGAAAGTTACAATGTGGCGCTGCACAAAGCGTAAACAGGCAGATGGTGGCGGTACAGAGAAAAATATCTGCCCTCAAGCTTGATGTTCCGGCTCAGCTCTGGGCAGCAACTGCTACTGGCTGATTATAGAAGAAGCAAGTCACAAGCATTTAGATGTGTGCACATGGTCAGAGTGCTAATGGGTAAACAGTTACTCATTGGGTTTTTTTCCCCCAACCACAGGAAGAGACTTGGAAAACAGTGTCATAAATCAGCCTGGAGAGAGCAAAATATAACTCAGAGTACTCACCGCAGGTATAGGTCACCATTTTACGACTGACCTTTTTAATGTTTTCCTTGACTTTGCAAAACCTCTCATGTTTTGGAAATGTTCTCAGTCATGTTCATGTAGTTATTCACACTAAGTAGGAATATAGTTTTACAGTTTTCTGCTCTTGAGCAGGAGAGAGGGTCAGTTGCTACACTGAGCACTTTGCTTTGCTTGCACTTTCTTAATGCATGCACTTTATTAATGCATTTCCCCCTCAAGACCCAATAAATCTGTGAAATGAACCTTTGACCATTGTGCCACAAGCCCAGTTTCTACTGTTTACAGTAGCTTCAAGTTTATGTTTCTCTTTTTACATTACATCTTGCTGCATCGAGCCATTCCTCTTCTAAACTGTCATTCAAATCATAAAAACTGCAGCTCTGACCTTGATTATGCACATGCTTTATAACTTTATATCCACGGGGCTATTGAGAAATCAGATGCAAGGCTGTGTCTGTCCTGGGTCAGAGCCAATAAAAGAAAGCATGAGCCAAATGTCTTCCTTATCAAGGGGCCAACTGAGATCAGATGAGATAACACATGAAAGAAAGCTCCACTCAAGTCAGGACATGCAGTGACTAGCACCCTTCTCCCTTAAACACCCACACATGTTCAGTAACCAACATACACAAACATACGCAGAGGCACGACTTTTTTTTTTTTTTTTTTTTTTTTTTTTAAATGGAGGTCTAATCATAGCTCTACAGGTTTGCTGATGAGTCTTAATGTTGGGTGGTGGTGATTAAATGTCTATTGATATCAGGCTGCCTGGAGCCTGGAACAGATCCTGAGGTTGCAGCTCATGAAAAGGCTGTTTGAAGTGTTTGACGCAGAAGGGGAACAAACCACTTCCAAATCTCCCATTACTGAAGCCAAGAAAGTCCCATAGCAGAACCAACAAAACAGCACATACATACCCTTACATCTGCATGCATAGAAAACACACACATGTGCTACTTAGCTGCTATAAGCATGATTTAATGGGGTGCTAAGTGCTGACATGGTCGAGATCTCATTGGTTCCATGTCTTATCTTGCAGTCTGTGCAACAAACAAACAAACAAAACAAACCACACAATCTTATTCATATTGCTCTTTCAGTGAAGGCCTCTAATTACCAGGGTCCCTGTATAACTCATCATTGTAGATTAGGATAAATCAGCAAGAAGCTCCTTTGATTCTCAGGCTGTGGTTTTCCAGGAGTCACTGTGATGGGTTCTAGGTATAACTCACAGTCAAAGAGCTGCCTTTTGCAGAAATTAGATGAGTGTAATAATTCATGTCAGCTGGTTGTGTTTGTTTACGTCTTGAGTTAAGGCTCCAGTTAACTGGGTGTCACTGAAAGGTCTTGTTACCATGAAATCCTTGGGATACCACAAAAAAATGGATGAACAGATAGGCAGCCAGATGTCTGGAGATGTTATGAGTAAAGCTAAAGCAGATGGATAAAAAAATGTACCGTATGATTGGTTGAGAAGAGAAAAAAAAAAAAAAAAAGGTACACAATTTTTAAAAAGATTTCTAGGAACAAGTCAGGACATGAATGGATGACACTGTGTCCATCAGCTACACAGTTTAAGATTGGTATGCAGAAAGAGACGCTGGCTAATTGGAGATATCAGATTTAGGAATGTATGGTGTACTTGTCTGACTAAGTCTGTCTCCAATGATGTCATTACTCCCTTTCTGCTGTCTATGTGGAAGAAAGCATGTGTATCAGTGAGCTTATAGCACAGGCAGACAGCTCATCAGGCGATCTGTACTTCTCAGGAAATAAAAATCCAGTCAGCACACTTTCTAACTTTTTCTTCTTAAGCTGAAAACATGACACTGACTCACTGACCTCAGTAAACATGGGAGCATTAGTCAGAGTAAACAATCCCTTCATTAGATGTGCTTTACACGGCCTCCTCCTAATGACAGAAAATGTGTGACTCAGGTTGTTGAGCTCTCTTCAGTATTCATGACTAAATAAGCCATCGCACCGTAAAAGGAAAATCAAGGATTGCCAAAAGAATAATAAAATAAACTTGACAGCAGATTACAGTTCAATAACAAAACTGTCAGTCAGATTGTATTTTTTTTGGCTTGTTAAGAAGATAAACTCTGTATCAAGATAAAACTTCCCATGCTCCACACCTTCCTTAACCTCCCCTCAACTTATCAGAGAATGCCAATATACCAAACTGAGGTGGTGATACAGTCCTATGAAAACAACAATGACTTATTTAGTAACTTAACTGTAACTCCTTGACAGATCTGTTAGCACCAGGCATGAAATTACAGTCAGTGAATCTTTCTCAAACCTCCTCTCCCATGAAACACATAAACAATGGCCCGCATTGTGCTGTGAGGAGAGAAAGAGGGATACAAGTAAGCAAACACAGGGAGGAAAGTAGAGACAGAGGTAAAGAGAGGTGAAGAGAAAGGCTGCGTAGGTAGATTCCTGGGTTGAGTGGTTAGAGATGTATTCAGTTGTATGTGCGTTTTTCATTACTCCCATCAATGAAACAGGCCATGGGGGCTGAAACCAATGCCTCTTTTCAACCAGTAAGAGGGCCTGAACTCAAGAACTAAAGATTCATTCGGTAGATTCATGTTTCCACTGTATCTCATTTACTAGTAAGGTTAAGCAAATTTGACTGATGAACGCTAAAAAAACAGTCTGCATATTTCCTTCCCAGTACCCATCAGTGGGTATGGAGATTAAAAAATTATAGAAAGGACAGACTTGCTGGAAAATAAATAGGTTTGATGGGCCACTGTTGAGACTCTATAACATATATTTTAGACTACCTTAGAAGGGTGGGTACCGGATTCATGCCCAGGGGAAGGGATTGAAGGAAGACAAGGAGAACCAAAGTAGGGTGAGGTTTGGGAAACTGAAGCAAGAACAGTGAGAGGAAGCAGGACAGACAGGAAAGTCCCTTCTTATTCTTTATCCTGCTTCTAATCATCAATCTTCATCTCACTGTCACCCAGCGACTCATCCGTGTCCTCTGTTCTCCCCTTCTTACACACGCACAGACACTTAAAAGTGCAGCATATAGTTCAAAGCATTATGTATCTTGTGAAAACTCACCTTCACACCACTCAAAAATGATAAGATTAATAAATGTTATATAATAAATGTTGTATAAGTGGTTGTTTAACAAAACCATAAAGAAATTGTGATTAAAATTGGCATCTGCTAGCTTCTTAAAGCTGTAATATGTAACTATTATGCATTAAAATGTCTAAAACAATTACATCTATGCTATATTTTTTACTTACATTACCCTTAAATGTTTCCAAAAAATTTCAAACCGAGAGCAATAATTTTAATTAAGGTAACAGTCTGATGGCCTATCAATGGTGTCTTACTGCCCTCTCCCAAAGAGTATAAGCGCACAAGATAATAAAAACAAGAATTTAAAAGTCATGAATTGACTTTTATTTGGATTTAAGCCACAGTTTTATGATGTAAGTCTTAAATCTTGGTCATTGTTTAGAGTATATCTTTTAACTCAATGAAGGATTTTAGTCATCGCACATCTAGATGTCAAATTATTATAGAGACAAGCTGAGTTAGTGGCCGAAGTGTATTTCTGCATGATCAATTACTGTATTTAGTAATACTGCTGTCAGTCTGCCTATGACCATCACACGTTCCCCACCTCAATGGTTTTCCTCTTGATCTTCTTCTGGTGCTCCAGGCGTTCCTTCTCTTTTTCTACAGCTCTGGTGGATTCTCGTAGCCTCTCCAGGTCCTGCTGGTATGTCTCCCTCTGCCTTTCCAGCTCCACCTTCTCTTCTGCCAGACGCTCCTGCATTTAAAGAACGACCAATGTTGCACAGTTTGAGTAAACTAGAACATTTCATTACTAATTATAAATATTACAATGAACCACAGCCAACAGGACTAGGCACTTTACCTCCAGCCGCCTGCACTCATCTTCCCTTAGTCGGAGTCTGGTCTCTGTGGCCTCTACTTGCTGGCGGTGCCTCTCCCGCTCCCTCTCCCAGCGATGCTGTTCCTGCCGGTGCTGAGACTGCAGCTTGTGGAAGCTGGCTAGTTCCTCTCTTTGCAGGGCCAGGGTCCGCTGTTTTTCCTGCTCCAGGAGCACGTTGCCTCTGTGGCGTCCAGGCAGGGAGGCCCGCTCTATCAGTGAGGCCCGCTGCAGCTCAATGTGGCTGTCCTGCTGTGATATGATGGCCTGAAGATGGAGACAGTGACAGGAGGAATATAGCATAAGGTCATAATGTGAAGCTACATTTGAATCTTATGCCTACAAATGAAACAATTTTAATATTCACTAATAAAGTGAAACTGAAACTGTATACATTTTTGTCATGAATATTGTGAATTTTTAATAAAGCAAACCACAAATTCAAACACTATATAATTAGGAAAAAAAATGCAAACATATGGTACATATCACTGTTTTGAAATTCAGAAATTGGATTTATTTCTTTCACTGCTAAAAAAAAATCTGATTATGATACTTCAGACTTGGCAGTTGTAGGGTTTGCATAATGTACTGCATCATTTTTTTGTTCATAACATTTGCAAAACATAATTATTTTATTGTCAAGACTTTTTCCTAATAGAAATTGTTAAAATACTTTTCTGTAACAATTAATTTCTGTATATTTATGGCTATATTCGCTTGCTGTAGCATCAGTGTGGCTGCAAAAGCTTATACACTTTAAGGTATGATGTGTTGTGTTTTCAGAGATGTTCTTCTGCATATCACTATTGTAACATGCAGTTATTTGAGTTATAGTTGCCTGCCTTGAACTAGCCATTCTCGTCTGACCTCTCTCATTAACAAGACATTTTGCCCACAGAACTGCCGCTCAGTGGATACAGGGATTAAAGCAGGAAAAGATTTAAGTAAGACATGATTTATGAGCCTGAAAAGTTGTCCAAGAGGAAATATGTACAAAGTATTGAATTAAGTGTTACATGAATTTAAAACTGCTCTATGCCTGAGAACTTTAATCCCTGCTGGATGTTTTTTGCACCATTCATTATGAACTCCAGAGACTGTTGTGTGTGAAAATCCCAAGAGATCAGCAGTTTCTGAGACACTCAAACCACCCTGTCTGGCACCAACAATCATCCCACTGTCAAAGTCACTGAGATCACATTTCTGCCTTGTTCTGATGTTCGGTCTAAACAACAACTGAACCTTTGGACTATGCCTGCAAGCATTTATGCATTAAGCTGCTGATATTTGCATTAACAAGCAGTGGCCACTGAGTAAATGTTGCTCAGAAGAAACCACATTTCTGTGGAGGAACTCAGATAATTGTGGGTGCCGCTGCTCTACAACTAGAACTTTTTGTTCATTCAGCATTTTTTCGAATGTAATAATGTTCATGTGCTGACAGATTACATTTCAAATGAATGTCTTATCCTGCAAAATGTGTAAAAGTGGCTGTTTCACAATGAATCTACAGTGGGCACATTCAAATGGAGGATTAAAAGTGTAGGAGGCAGTATTACAGTACCTGCAGACTGTAGAGCCTCTGGGAGAGCATCAGCACTCTGTCAAAGAACTGAAAAGGAGACATAGACAAGGTTATTATAAATCAAATAACCACCTGAGTCACCAAAACAACATGTCACTGGATAAGCAAACTACTGTTGGGGATCTAACCTCAGCCTCGGGGAAGGAGCTGGACCAAATGCAGTTCCATCTGGCAGGAGAGCAGCAGCTTTCATCAACCTGAGCAACAACAATGAGACACAGAGCAAGTCATACTAGTGAAATATCATTACAAGCAATCATTACATGCTAACTGCTGCCCAGTACTGCTACATAACGTACTGCTACATAACCTAATTTAGAGTAAAACTGTTGTGATTGTGATTTGTGTGTTTGGCTAAAAACTCTAAAAGCCTTTAAATTAAATTAAATGTATGATAATGTACAGAAGCTGAAACTTTATATCAGCTTATACAATATTCAGAATTAACCCACACTATGCAAATGTTTTATACATTTCCATCCATCCTTCACACTTCTCAGTTATAATGGTAGAAAAGGCAAAGTTAAGACAAATCTTAATGTTTAAAAACCTGTTAACTACAACCTGAATATGAGAGCTGAGCAGCTTAAGATATGAAATATTGATCAAATATTTGGCAGTAATATAACAATGCCTACATTTAGAGCAATGCTGATAACACTGTACAGGTTTGACATTAATAAATACATTTTGCAAGGACTGTATGAACTTTTTCCCAGCACTGAAACTGATTCTGTGATAGACAGAAAGACTGGTTTTCCTTTTCACACACTAAACACTGTAAGGCAGCATGTCATTACATTTTGTCTGCCTGATTATTCTCAAGCACTAGGATTTACTGAGAGTTAAATCAATGTTCAGAGTACATAGTTTTATCAAGGCTTTATCTATTTATAAACAAAAAGTGACCTGCAAGAACAAGGTTACAGTAAACATCACGACATGGAAACTTTCCAGATGACTTGGTTTGCTTGGTTTATTGCTATTTACAGGAAATAACACTGAGTCATCCCAAGATTTGTGTGTGTTTGTGTGTGTGTGTGTGTGTGTGTGTGTGGATGCGTATGTGGGTGTGTGTGAGCGTGTGGGTGTGTGTGGATGCATGGAGTGTGTGTGTGTGTGTGTGTGTGTTTGTGTGTGTATGATGAGCCCCTACCGTCTGCTCCTGAGTGTGGCTGCCAGAGAGGTCTTTGAGCTGAGGGTCGGAGCTGGCTCTCTGGCTTCTGTCTCTGTTTCTCGACTCGCCAGAAAAGTTCTTCTTGACGCTGCCATCTGGCATGGGCACATTGACACCGACAGAAACAAACAGTGACACACAGACATGATGAAACCAAACCAACCAGGAAAACAAGACACAATAACAACCACACATACTGCACAGAAACAACAAGTATATGCCTATAAAACTATGGCTACAACTGCATTGAATTATTATATTGTCTTTTTTGACTGTAAACAAGGCCAGCAAATAAATCCAATCAAGATAATCAACAACTTTGTAAAAGAAAGTCAAATTTATTCATAGCATAAGATCCACTGAAATACAACTGCAAATCCATTAGATAGTAGACTTCCCCAGAGCATCGAGTGTATTGCACTCACTCTTACTCAGGATGGAGGGGCTGCTGTCATAGCCCCCAAAGGTGTCTGCTCTCCTGGGCAGAACTCCAGAGCTGCTCCCTTCATCCAGCCGTGAGGTTGGAGTTTCCTCCCTCACTCCAGACTGCAGCAGGTTCTGGAGGTTTTCAACTAAATTACCAGGGAGAACACATCGAGATTAAAAGGTTGTACAGTGAGTGGTTCAGAGGAATAGTAGTTAATTCAACAACGCTACTACCTACTACTTTATAAGTACTTTAATATTCAATACTACAAATTTGTGTATTAAAAATTCACATAATGTTAAGTATCTAGATACACATATCATGCAGCACTCTCCTACCGTCAGTGATTGCTCCTTTGAGCAGCGTCTCCCCCTGCTGGAGGTCTGAGGCTTCTCCTCGCAGAAGCAGTCTGGGACGAGAACCTGTGTCCTCCAGACCTGACACAGACTCTGCCATGTCTGCAAACAGCTGCAGCTTCTCAGTAAGAGCCTGGACGATTACTGCATCCTTCTGGCTCAGACGTTCTACAAATACAGACACAAAATAACATTAAAAAAGATTTAATGGCTTAAAACATTGAGGTTTTACAATTTGTCACAAACTTCACCTCAACCCCCAGTCTTAAAAGGCACTGTATGATTTTGAAATTCGTATAAACAGCTTTGGTTGCATAAAAAAAACCTAATATGTGCCCTCAAAAGTTTTGCACCACTGACATTGATATGGAGGAAAAGGACATAAAAGCCACTTCTGACAGTTTGAATGTTAAAATGATACATGAGCACCCCCTAGTGGCTTGGAAAATTACATAATAATTTCCCTGGGCATTTTTTCTTTTTTTTAACATCTGTCAATGTAGTATCAGAAGTTAGTACCTTGAAATTCTTTGAATCGGGAAGCGCGTGCCTCTTCCTCCTCACTGACAAACCTCTCTTCTGTATTAGGACAGCTAATAGAGGGACAGGACAGATACCATTACAAGTGAGGAGACACTGGAAGTACACTGACGGTTATTGTTCTGCATTCTCTGTTTCATCTACACATATTGTGCAATAACATGTTTCACAACAATTTTGTTAACTGTAGCTACCTCTCAACAGCTTGCCGTATTTGTGTCATCCACGTGTTTCGTTCCTCCTTGGAATAGGTATGGATCTCGTACATCTCTGGCTCATTGGAGGAAGCACAAATAAGAAACATAGCTTTCTCCTCATGAGCCACTTCCCTGACAATCAGCTTCTGCAGAGAGATCACTGACGGCTTGTTATCCTAGGGAGATAACAAAAGGAAGATGAAGGTGGAGATATTACTGATTACTAAAAAGTTTTGTGTTTTTTTAAAGAGTGACCTTAACAGAGCTGATTAAATAAACATTTGAGAGTGAAAATTCAGTTCCCACTCATATCTTACTGCACATTTATCAAATATTCTTTAACAAACATAATGTTTTGTTAGATAGTGCTGAACTGACAAAGATGAAAAACAAATCACTCACCACTGTAGCAAATACATATCTCTGGTCCTTCTCTTGTAGCAGGAGTAACACGTCAGAGAGGAGCACTGCAAGAATATCTGGATGGACAAAAGTCAAAAGACACTCGACTTCAGACTGTAAACTGGAAAGATGGAAGATGTACATCCAAAACTATTTTCTCAAGTAGATCAGTAATGTATCTTGTTTTATTCATGCCATACCTTTGAGCCTGCCAGAGGCAGCTTTCCAGTTGACTGTGCCCTCATGCAGCAGCCGTCTCCTGCCCTGTGCCAGGTCCTCCCTGCGAAACACTCGGCCATCTTTGATTTTTCCCAATGCCTTTGGCTCCATCTTGTTGTGTATGTCTCGAAGCCGAGATGTCTTCTCATGGAGATTAACCAGCGCATCCACCTGACTAATTGTGGCTTTAATGAGACCCAGTGCCCGAGTCAGCTCTTCATGTTCTTCTGTACCCACTAGAGATAGAAAACATACAACAGACCAGAACAAGTTATTCTTCACTAAATAGATGTGTGTACTCTCTATTTATATATGTGTATTTAGCAGAAAATGCATGTGAAACAGCAGACCTTCAGTGTTGTGCAGAATGCGCTCCACTAGTACTGGATACTTGGTAATGCGCTGTGTCACCAACAGAATGCACTCAGTCACTCCTAACCTCCGCACAATGGACAGGTTGTTGATTTTCTGAGAAGGAAAAAAAGCATACATTTATTTCTTCATCAGACTGCAAAGTGATCTATGATACTGCACTACTGAGCTCATGTGGATTCAATCTGAACAATAAGAAAACATTTTATGTTTCTTACCCGTATGATGATTTGGAACCTTTTGTTGTTTTGCAGCTGTTCTTTGTAGTAGCTAACAGCCTCAGTGTGGTGACTGCAGAAATCTCCATAGTACTCCTTCATCCTCTCTCCTATTTCACCTGAGAACTGGAGAACAAAGGAATCCGTCTGTATGAGTGCTGCCTCAATTATATGATGTATTCAAAGTTTGACAGGCTCTCCTCCCTACCTGTGTGATCAGTATGTCTGCCACTCTGTTGATAATGTAGTTCCTGTCGGTGGGCGAAACAAGGTTTTCTCGCCGGCGTTCTTTGAGACGAGACAGGAAATGTGTGTGAAGCTCCAGGAGGTTTTCCAAGCGGGGGAACAGACAGTCCAGCCTACTCGAGTCCATCTGGAGGTTCTCCCTCAGCTCTCGAACGTAAACATGCAGCATTATCTTCAGTGTCCGCACATGGTGCATCTCCGTCTGCATCAGCTCTGTGTAGTGGCATAAAGTGACATGTTTATGTTCTGCCATGAAAAGCACATGTACAGTAATAGTTTGCAATGTATGTCTCAAGCCATCCTTCCATTTAAAAAAATTGGCAGGGCCCAGCATAAACATTATTTTGATGGACCCCTGCTGTGTCACCAAATCCCATCAAGTTATCGAGTTATCTATCTGTCCTCAGAACACGTAACTCATTCCCTGATCAGGTTCATGACCCAAGAAATCCCACTTACCATATATCACATCCTGTCTCTTCACTATTTCTTTAGCGTGCTTCTTAACATACTGCTGGTCAACTGCCAAACTCCAAGACTCTGCCTCCAGGTCCTGGGCATCAGACTCCAGATCAGACCGCACTGCTGCATGGTGAGCATCTGAGGAAAAGAGCCAACAGATCAAAAACTATGAAACATTACTGTGTTATAATCAAACACTCTTCTTAAACTGATTGATGACACAACATTAAAATTAATTATTTCCTTTAAAATTACCTCAGGATTCTCAAGTCTTTAGAAATTTTAATTCAAGAATCCTCAACATTTTATACCCTCTATAAATAAAAAAGCATTTTCAAGAAATGACTCCTTCAAAAAGTCTTCCAATAACCAATTGTGAAGCATCCAAAATGTAACCAAATATTAGCTTAAGAATAGTTTACTGCTGACTTAATGTCTCCTTTGTCTTTTTATATTTTGGCATTGTTAAAACGATAGAGACACCAGTTGCAAGTTGCAATCTGATCTAAGTAATCCTGGCTCAACAACAGAAAGTATCCATACTTTAATAAAACTAAACTTTTGAAACAATGAAATATGAGATAAATTCAACCTAAAAAAAAAGTGGCATCCAGTCTTAACAGTAATATGCATTTTAAATGGGATGGATCTGGTTAAGTGAGTTACTGCATGAGTTGAGGATGAATATTCAACTCACAGGTGACTGAGGAAAAAGATTAAGTCTTTTTTTTCTTTAATCTGAGTTCATCTAGATGACGGAATTTACAACTGTTACAATAAAGTTAAAGAAAGTAAAATAATCAAAGCAGAACCACACTTGTTCGGGAGAGTGGTCTGGATGGGTGGGTGTGATGTGATTTTTTTATTTTCATATCTGTGAAAGGAGAGAACAACTCACTAAAATGGGTCTCATGATGGCAGCTTAAAAAAACCAAAACCCCCCAAAAAACCAAAACAAAAACGTGTACTTGATGTTCACCATACAGTAATTTACTACATCCCATGTTTAACAAGGAATAATTTATTCAGGGTATTCAATATATCCTACTCAAACTGAGAAACAGCCTGCTGGGATTTATGTTTATTTACATTATTTATTAACCAATGATACTTTTAAATGTAGGGACATCCTTAAAAAACATGTTTGTGAGAAGGATTTCTGAAACTACTGATTATAAGTTGTTGTCTGTGGGTGTCAGATTAATGTCTGTTTTTCATGGTAAAGGTGTGTCTGATAACAAAATTAACTCTGGACAAAACAATAACAAAGAAAAAAAACCTGAAGACTCCAAGAAAACACTGAAGCATGACACCAGAGGTACAATCTTCGATGTCTTTTTTGAAACCATTAGCAAAACTAGGAGCCTAGTTAGCGTGTCTCTCTCCCACACAATCCAGCTTAATGAGAAAGAGTGAGGTCACCCCTGACTCTACAAAACATTCTCCTCCCTGAAATGAAGAAAACTCCCTTAAGACAAACTACCGTTCTAGGCAAATGCATAGATCTGAATAATACTGAGTAGGCTGAGAAAAGGTTAGAAAAAAACAGTCACCACCACAACTAATAGGGGCAGGATGAAAATAAAATAAAATAAAATAAAAAAATCGATACAGCAACAATACCTCCATTTTCAATACATTACTGATACACGGACTCTAAGTATCAATACATTGTTTTTAAAACATGAGACCGCTCAAAACTGATGCCGACTCTCCGTTTCCGTACTGGAAACACAGAGAGTCTGCTGGAGCTTTGTCACTAGAAGCACATTCATAGTCCTTTGTCAAAGTTTCTGTGTGGTAACTGTGGTGTAGCTGAGCTAGCAGCTCTACTACAAGAGACGCTCTGGTGTGTGTGTGTCTGTGGTGGAGTGTCAGTGCTTAGCTGTAATGAAGCTGTTAATCATGTTAACGGTTATCTTGTAAAGCGCTGAATATCTTGTCAACTCAGAATATAGCCCAGTTCGTTATTGGTGGGTCAGTTGTTGTTTTTACTGCCACAGAATAAATCCTTGCACAAACTGAGGCTACAGTTTTCAGTGGTTGGATATTTAGACCATTTCTTCATGATAAATTGTGTATCACAGGATTGCCTTTGTTGTGATATATCATCATCATGGGATAAATATTGTGATAGTATCGTAGCATGAGCTCATCTGTGATTCCCGCCCATCATAACTAATTTCACTACACAGTACACAATTTCAACCAAAAGAGTGAAACTGCTAGACTTGGTGTTCAATCCCCATCTCAATAAGTCAACCTACCTTCTACGATGATAGACTCGGTGGTGGAAGGAGCGAGGGAAATGGCGTCTTCATTGCAGCGTTTGGAGCGGAGAGCATCGGCCTCATCCATCTCCCCAGGGAGGGATCTGAGGGATGACAACCACAGGTCCAAGGTTGCATACATGCTGAAACTAGTACCCTAAATAAACTTCCAACTTCCGAAATTCCAGCCAACATTCACCAATCGCAATGACATTCAACAAAACAAAAAACACACACACACACAAAAAAAACAAAAACAGCTACATTCTTCTCTCTCCTTTTTCTCAAATTTTCCTAACCATCACTCTCTTGTGCTCTTGTTAACACTTCATCTTCATCTGTCTCTCCTTCCTTCTCCCTATACACTTGTCATTGCAATGTAGTGGAACACTAGTCCACATTGAGAACCGCCTAGACCCAGACAGACTTTCAAAAGGCTGTTATAATAAGGAAGACAGCTTGCCTTGATATGTCAACTATAAATACCCATCTTACGATGACATAGAAAAAAACACTATATTTCAGTAGCAAAGAAAATAATCTAAAAATATTCAGCATTTACATACAGTACATCCTACAAATATTATTAGAGATTCAAAAGTAAGATTTGTTTAAAGAGAAAAAAAAGCTAGGAAAGACAAATAAACAAGCATTCTGCACAGAAAAGGTCTTTACTTAATTGTAACTTGCATGGCAGAGATACTGACCCTGAGCTACTGTGGTGATGGAGGCTGTGGCCAAGACTGTGGGCAGAGGCTGCAGTAGTGTTGGTGGTATGGGCGGCAGTAGGCTGAGTGTTTGGTCCCCGCGGACTAATGGTCATGCCTGGGGCGCTGAGAACACTTGGGTATCCATCCAGGAACTGTGATGAGGCTGTGACTGAATGCTCCCGCTCTCTGTCTCGGTCTTTTAACGCTGGGGAAAAAAGCCGAGAGACAGGTGAATGCAGGAAATGAGAAGGGACGGAGGAAGAACATGAAGAGAAATGAGCAGAGGAGAGGGAGGATGGAGAAGATGACCAGCTGAGAGGAGAGGACGACAATGAGGATGATGAGGATGATGAGGACAATGAGGACGAAGAGGCGAGTGGATGCTTGTTTGACTCCTTTCCACGTCGACGCCAGTATTTTTTCAGCCAGGATCGAGGCAGGGATCGGAAGAATCGGCAGGTGATCAGGTCGCGGTGCATCAGCACTCGCACCCCAACACGTCCAGACAGACCCCATGATGAGGCAGAGGAAGAGGGTGAGGTAGAGGAGGATGGTTTAGCAATCCTGGAGGCCCTTGTGGTTTGGCTAGTGCTCTCGGTCATTGCCCAGTCCATTGCGAATGTCACTATTTAAGAGTAGTGGCAGAGGGAGAAGGATACTACTCCAAACTCCAAGGTAAGCTTCAACAGTAGCCGTTGCAGTATCAGTTGTTCGTATTTCATAAGTAAGTGATGCACCTTCACTGGTGTAAACCACCCAGATGCTTCATATATAAAGTCTCATAGAAACTTCTGGAAAAGAGGCAAACCCTTTCTTGCACTTTCTGGTTCTCAACTCCTCCTTCTGCTCCCCGTCTTCCCGACCCCCTGCACAAGCTACTGATTGGCTGGACAGGACATGAAGTGAAATTAGGTGTGTGGTTGATAGGGATCCAGCTGTTCTCAAGAGAATAACAACTGCTGCAGGAGATTAATTTAAGCTGCTGCCACTGCTCATGTCTCCTGTGGGTTCAATCACATGAACAAGGATGGACCAGTCCATAACAGCTGCATATTTATTCTCAGGGTAATCAATTTAACAATTAAAAATATTCTTTTTAAAATAATTTACAAAAGTCTTATTTTTGTTTCCTTATGTTTATCTTTGTGTGCCGATATAAATTCAACTACTGAATATATGTGTTGTACAATATTACTAAATCTATGTATCCTGGGGTTTGGACAAGAACTGGACCAGAGGTAAATCACCTGCCTGTTCTTAACAAAGGCTAATCATCACCTCTTCCTACAGCCTGTTGGAGGCCAATCTTTTTGGTATACTGTATGTTTGTCACCCCCTGAAGAGGAGAAAGATTTGCAAACTGAAGAAAAAAATAGGATGATTCCATACTAAAGGTCATCATGGTTAATCTTTTTAATCCTCTGCAAAACACCAGAGATGCAACCAGCTCTCTTTAATTTGACACCAGGGGACCCAACCACCTCCCCATCCATCAGTGCGTCCCCTCTACATCAACTGATCTGTCGGAGTCATGGATTTTCTACGTACCAAGGTTAGGAGATCCAGATGGGCCTGTCCTCCGTATGGAATCTCTCTGTGTCGAGAAAATAGAAAACACATTTTTCAAGGCCATTCTCTCAAGCTCTCTTCAGCTGAGTGACAGATTACAAATGTGTAGATGTCTACAAAGTGCTAAAATGGTAAGAACTCAGTTTACTAAACAAACTAAGTAAGAGCATAATGCTCCCTGCCAAAAGTAAATTTCTGTTTCTCTGTATTAGCGTTACAGTTCTTAAATGTAGAGACCTATTTACTGCTACATCAAAGGTTCTGTTACAGCTAATGTGCATCTGCTGTAAAATTTGACTACAGAGAATAGAGCGGGGGCTACATGCTGAAAGCAAGAACTGCAGGAAGTGTTTGTTGCGAGTGAAGACACATAGAGCAGGTTGAAGAAGGTTCAGTAATCTACTCTGTTTCTGTAAAGCTAGTCACATTTTCATTTTTGCTTTTAGCAAAGCCATGTTTGTCTCAATTACAAAGAGAAAGAAAGTGAATGTAACTAACCCCAATGTCTTAGATTATATAATGCATGCACTTCAAAGCCTGCTGTGGCACAACATACATCTAGTGCAACAGTGGCATTACAGCAATCAGAGGCTTTAATTCTCTGCTATAAATATGCAACCTGAAATCTAATTCTGCACCATACACATCTATATTGAGACTGCTAATACACTGCTATGAAGAAGCAAAAATCTGAGTGAAGTGTGACAACAATACTGACAATGTTTTTCTTGGTCTTGTGGTCATGTTTTCTTTACTCTCAACTCATGTATTGTATGTGCAACTGATACAAACTCTGACCATGTACGAGTGCATATAAAACAGTGTATATAAGCAAAGTAATGGAGCACAATGGGAGTTTAGGGACTGGGGCTACTCCACTGCAACCTTTGTTTTTCTATGCTCTAGTGTGGTGTTTACCTTATTCCTGCTGCTGGTGCAGTCACCCAGCAGAGACTTGCAGCTCTTGTGAACGTTCACAGCACAATCTGAAAAACAGCAGGACAGGAACTCAGAGACATTATTGCATTAGTCTTGCTGGACCAGTAGCACATGATACATAGAGTGAGACAGTAAACCGAGTTTTTAAATTTAAAAGGCCATATAATAGCTCCTGAAGGCAATGTTCAAAGTTGAGGCGGTGATTCAAGCAAAGTTACTTAAACATAAGCCTGGAGGCAAACTTTTTCAGCTGCCTGCAGGTTTCAAGTATTTGTTTTCAGATGAGTTTTCTCATCGCAAAGCGGAAGAATCACTTCCCCCTTCCATGAGACTGGTACAGTAGTAATTCAGTGGCCCGTGTTTGTTTACACCTACAGACCCACATGGTCGGCAGGTCAGGAACCCCCTCCTTTTCACAGTAATGTGTTTCTCTTTCGGTCTACTTTTCTCCCTGTATGGAGATCGGAGCTACTGCTGTCAGGTTTAGATACAATGACTGATTGCATTTCTGCTGATTAGCACAGATACATATCAGAGTTGTTTTGGAAAAAAAAACACACACACAGTTGGATATTAAGATCCCCTCTCCATGTTCTCAACTACAAGAAAGACAAAACACTATTAAAATATAATTCAATCTTGCTGCCTGGCTACATACTGTATAAGGTAAACAACAGAAGCCTTTCACCAGGCTGGCCAACCAAATTAAGGTATCACTATGCAAAGTCTGATCCCAACCTAGCCAGGTAAAACCAAGCTGACGTAGACAAGAAGCACATGTCCTTCGATGCAAAACACTTACAGATGTACACAAGTGTAAAAATGTGCACAAATAAACTCTCTGTAGAGAGGCTGGTCAGTAGACACACAGTTGATGAGTTAAACAGACTGATGTAATGCAGCAATTAGAGAAAAGTGGCCTTTAGCTGCCTGAATGATGTGGGTCACTCAATGATGGAGAATACTAGAGAAAAAAAGTGACTCACCTGTGTTAAAGTATTCAGATTAAAGATTTATAACAAGGAACATTTTCATCTGTTTTTCTTGTGAAATGGTTAGGAAGGAAGTAATATTTATGTGTTGTAACAATATAAACATAATCGTTTTAAAATCCCTTCTTCATCCAGCACTGATACCTTCACGTATACCATGTTACACTGTTGTACGCACGAGGCACAACGGGGATTGTTTGAATCTGGTTACATAGCTCTATGACAAAGGTGGCACTCCTAGGAACAACACAATGTAAACATGGCTCATACTAGCAACTTCCACTAACTGCTGTACGGCCTCCAGTAACGGCCTCTATTGCTTATTACTCCTCTGTGCACTACTGCAGTACAATGGAGACAATGATAAAAACACTCCTTCCTGTACAGTGAAAGCAATAAGCAATGAGAGAGATAATCATTTTTGCGTGTGTGGGTCAAGTGAGGAGGCCAAAAAAGGATTAAGTGCATATATTATGTCAGTATTAGTGTAATCTCTCTTCATTTACATTTTAGATCTAGGCCTAACTAATTTCCTCTATGACTTCACTTCATTCACGATCTAAAACCCACCCTCCTCTGCCTCCCTCTCTCTGGTAATAAATTAACAATTGCTGGCTGACCTGAAGGAAAAAGAAAACAGAAACTGGCCTCTGAATAATCTTCACCAGGAGTGCTGTGTCCCTCTTTGACTTGGGTCCAGTAGTACTGAACTGCTACATTGTATGCAAGCCCTATAAATCCCTCTGTAGGCACCGAGTACTGCACAGTTTGCCAAAAAGCACAAAATATCTAATATGAACACCTTATTACTTTGGATCAGGTGGTCTTCTTCAGATTTCACCACAGAACAGACTTGGTTTTTTTTTTACCTTTAGAGGACACAGGCAGTAAAGTCAGTAATCCAGCAAACTCATCAGCAGTCAAGCAGCCAGACCCGGAGATAATTTTCCACCTTGCTCCGACTAATATTCAAAATTCCTATAACTCTGCCAGCCTGGCTCTTTCAGACAGAAGCCAAAAGCACAACATGCCCTCAACGTCTAAGTCTACCAGGCCAGTAGTACACTTTCAACAAAGCCCAAACGCACTGACTGAGCAAGACTGGGGAAAGTATTGTTAACAATGATCAGTGGATCTTGTTTGGTAAAGCAGATATAGATGGAAAAAAAAAGCAAGGTCATTTCAACGTTATTTAAAGTCATCACTGAAGATTCCAAGAGTAAGCTGTTTCCTTTTAGGAATGTGTAGTATTGGTGATTATACGTAAATAGTAATCAGAAGAATTCTTGCTTAGTTGAAGTAAAAGATTATTCTAAGATAAGCAAGAACACTGTGTTGACCGTGTACTGATATTGCAGCACTTATCAGCACTGCCTTCAGCTACAGACCACCTCTAAGATTAGTAACAGCACAGTCAGTGATACCGACGGTGAAAATACACCAGAACTGCAACTGAAAATGAGCCAGGACCCACAGATCAGAGTACATCCAGCTCCACCCGTTGGGCGTACAAAGTGTTTCATACAGTTTCAATCATCTCTGGCGACTCACTCGGTTGAGTCAACAGTACAATGGTTTGCTGCTGATCCACAGGACACCATCAAAAACCACCACCACACCCATCATCTGCTGACTGGTAGCTACTCTATCACAAAAGAAGTACACTTGTGGTGCACCGTACACACTTCAGTGAGTCAGTCACTCAACTAGAAATTCAAACCAAGCCTCAGTTTCCACTGCGATCAGTAGAATGATAGATGTGCATCATTCTCTCTGGCTTACCCTGAGCCTGCCCCCCCCCCCCAAAAAAAAAGAAAGAAAGAAAGGAAAAAGTATCACTGACAAACAACAAAAATGTCAAATCAAGTTAAAATCATCTGAGAATTTACTCTTACTGAGAGAACGTGCTGCCTGGTGTTATCTTACACCCTTACTGAAGGGTGGGTCCTTCAAGGGAAAGGTTACCTCATGCAACAACAAACTGCAACATCTGCACCAAGGGAACAACATTAGCACCAGCCAAACACTGGTAAATTAAGTAATGTCCATGTTTTCTTTTTTAGACTTTCTACTATGGTTTTGAGGTGGTTGTTGGGTTTTTTTTTGTTTTTTGTTTTTTTTAAATCATCCTCCACAAAAAACATGAACACACAAATACAGACACATTTACAGAGCTTCTATCTCAACATTTAGGTTAAGTTAACATTACCTGTGGTTTCCTATTCTTGTTATAGAATAAACCCCTGTGCACCCTCTACAGTACACAGGAAAAAATCAAGCTACCACAATGAGTTGTCACACACTAACTTAAAAGAAAAGGGGCCACAACAGATGTTTTGATGGTGGTACCTTCTCACACAGTAGCCAAAACCTGACATCACCTGCTTCCCGTGTCTGCTTGCATGCACATATATGTCAGAGGTTAGTTCTAATTCTTGGAGACAATATCGGACAAAAACATCAACACTTGGGGCAAAGCGGCCAGCCACCATGACATCATCTGGTGAAACAGGAGGAACTGGGGCTTGGAAAGCTTAATACTCAGTGAAGCGAAACATCTCCGTCGGTCACATTTCTCTCCCGGAAAGCTTGTGGAAAGCTCAACCTTACTTCTGTAAAGTCACAAAAGAGCAATTATTTCACTGATTCAACTCATTGCTCCTCTGCTGATTAGGCCTCTTTATGGGCACTTATATCAGCCACCTGACTAATTAGACACATAGACACAGGAAAAATAGATGACAAAACAATTAAAGAGGTGAAAATCAACTGAGATGTGCTCAGTAGGGACAGGGAGGCAGCCAGATCCTGGGTCTTGTAAAAAGGCAGACATCCAGAGAGTCAGGCATGCTGGAAGGCAAAGCAGTGATGCATGGAGAAGTGGTGTACTAACAGGGTGAGATGGGTGAGACCCAGAGTCAGTGGAGAGGGCTGTTATGCTCTGGCAGACCTGCCAAGCACAATTAGCACCATGTGACCCAGTCAGATCAGAGTGAGGGACAGGCTGAATGGTCACCCCTCAGCCTGGGTCATTCCTATTGCCTGATGCCTGTAAAGCACTGTTAATGTAGCGGGAGGGCATCGCCTGCACGGCTGAGGAATGACAAGAATTTGACACTCCAGAAAACATAACTTAAACACATCGAGGATTATGCACTTTTACAGTACCAACTCAGAGCCAATTATTACAGGTTGGGAACACAATGAGGAGTAGACTGTTATACACTGGCAGATGGAGACCAGCCCAGATTTACACAACAGATAGGAGTGACTAAGCTGTAGATAAGTGTATGGTTGCTTTAACTAACCTTTGGATTTCATGTCACCGTTACATATGAGTACAACTGCACACTTGAACAGCTCAAACTTGTTTAAACAATAAAAGTGATCTTGCGTGCTATCGTTAGCAATCACCTGTTGAGGTTCATGCAGAGTCTGACCAGACAAACTGCAGATAATACACTAAAAAGTTAACCTGGGAGGAGTTATGAGCAACATGCAGACACGAAGACTAAAGACATTAACGTGTTTACTTGTTAGTTTATAAAATACATCACTTTAATTTAATGAAAGCCCACCCAGCGATGTTTCAAATAGAAGCGGTTGTAGGCAGGCTAACACGCTAGCCTTAAGTGGCTTGTTAGCCAGCCAGTTACGTTAAGACTAACTGCGATTTAATTTGAGCAAGTTTGTGATAAATTACACGTAGGGGAAACTTCAGAGGACGGTTTTCCTGGTTAACGCACTGGTTTGAACCCGACATAACAACATGCCTTTAGGGGGGGAAAAGCGATAAGCGGTTGACTGTGATTAGCATCTTAGCTGGGCTAGCTAGCGGCCAGGATGCCTGAAAAGTCCATTGAGCGAAACAAACGGGAGTTCATCCACCTGATCCCGCTGGAGACCATCGCTACAGTAAGTTAGCTGCTTCTTACCATTACAGTTTGAGTTGAATCAGCTGCATCCAAACAGAGAAGTAGTCTGCCCCGTTAGCTCAATAAGTTTGGGTATTGAAATCAGCAGCAACAAGTATCCCACATTCTTGGTTTTGTCCAGTTTTGTGTCCTACTCTCCTCTAGGAACAATCTCTGGCATACAAACGACGCATTCCACAGGCTGAATCCCCACAGGGCTGGGTTCAATTAAAGGGACACTAACTTGTTTTCTCACGCCTCTCTGTGTGTATGTGTGTATGTGAGTGTGACTGTGTGTGTGTGCACCAAAAGCACAAGTGTCAAAATGTAGGATTTGCCTCTATATCACTCTCAACAGCCATTTTTTGATGAATGGAGAAAGACAAACATGGAGGCAAATGTCTTATTGGTTTCTGGTTCATGTCAATTTGAAGAAGTGCAGCCTGAATCATACTGGATGTGTGGTGCCCTGTGCCTAGTGATATATGCCAGAACAACTTTGTTTAATAAGCACACTATTTAAAAACAACATTACATGCCCCTCTGCCAGACTGGAGCATTAATAAATGTCCTGAGTTTATTACAGCCTTTGTCTCCCAAACATCAAGAGGAGTAAAGGAACTTATTAGGCTACAGATATGACATAATGAAGTGGTACTGCCTTGAAATAATGCAATTCAAAGAAACTGAAATAGCACCAACAATGAAAATGATTTTACTTCCTCTTTTTTGGAAACGTTCTATTTGGTGATGTGAAATGGACACTGAAACTGCAAACTGTCCTGTAGCTGAGTGTTTCTTTTTGTTTAGAGACCGCATTTTCGCTCAAGAGGATTCTCCCCCTGACAGACCATGTGGTTTATAAGAAGACAGCCTCTGGATTGCAATCATGTCAACAGACCTGTCTAAGCAGCTGACATGGCTGTGTCATGATGGTGTAAAGGAAATACCCTGCTTGGGTTAAAAAGTATCACTTTTAAAATAATCTGTATCCACTTTTATAGGGGCTATGGAAGAGCAAAGTACAGAGAAACAACAGTTCATGCAGCCATATCACATCAGAAGAATTAACATTTATTTTAACTAATAATACAGACAAAATACTTTTTAGTGTGTTGCTTTTTCATCAAAAAATTAGATGAATTAAAAACTTGATTCTGTGTGTTTGTGGTAAATAAATGATGTACAAGCACTGGTCTGTGACTAACTATTTATAGGTACTAAGTAGGTACAGTAAAACAAAATTTAGCAACCATTTTACTTTTTACTCCACACATCTGTCAGCTACAGATCGTAGTAATTTTTCTGATTATTTTAAACATATGATTGGCTTCAAATATGATTGATTATGATGTCTAAAGTTTGCTTAAATTAGCTCAATCACTACACTAAAATGCTGCATACTGACTACTTTACTTTTGATATTTTTAGTATATTTTGCTTTTTTAACTAAAATGTTGTAAGCAAGACTTTTTAGTTATAATCCTGTATTTTTACACTGAAGTACTGCAACTTTTACTTAAGTAAAATATCTTAGTACTTCTACCACTAGTTTAAATACCTATGAAATAGCTATATCTTACTGAAATCTGAACTGAACTGTATTATTATCTTACTAGTTTATCTCCACTGGTGCGCTTCAAATGTTTTTAATGCACTTTAATGCCACATTTAATGCATCTACTACCAAAGGCTGTGGCAAGAATAATGATACACAATAATTAGTTTCTGCCAAATTTGACCCCTCCAATTGTTTTGATTATTTCATTGATAAGCCTACTTGTTTTAAATGTGTTTTATAATTCTTAAAAAAAGCTATTCCTCCTGCTATTTCAAACAACTATTACCCGTTCATCATGCAGTCTGTATTCTTGGATCGCAGTTTTTTCCACTGTAGTCTACTCACCGCTGCCTGCATAGTTTAACGTATTGCAGAGCTTATCAGCTGACTGACAGGCTGCAGAGGAGTGGCATAAGAATGAGAGAAAGAGGAGCTGCAGGGTGTTGATATGTCCTGCACAGGTCTACTCCATGAATGGACATGAGAGGCTGTGGTTGCCTTCAGTCAAAGCAGGGCCTAGTTTCTTATTGTCAGATCTCATCCAACACACAAAAGAGTCAGGAAATGTGAAGAATATTACAAGACGTAAGAAAAAAGTTAAGGCCTGCTGTCGTGTCATGTAAACACCTGTCAGAGGATTGTACTGATACATCAGATAAGAGATAAGTTGTTCTAAGTTGTGCAAAATCTAGAGCCGCAGCAATCATACAATGCAGAAAAAAAGTGCAGACAATGTTATTGTAAATAAGTTCAAACGCTGTGATTGGGAACTGAAAGGGAATGGTGTCTTCTTTTTAGAAACAAGTGCAAAAGACAAGCTACAGTGAATATGCTGAATGGCTATAATCACTTTAAGAGTTATGACATTATGGTGATTGCAAAGATGAAGTGAGAATTTGCTATTTAAATGCTCTGTAATCTGCTGCATAACAAAGATGTCAACATATATATTAAAATGACACAAAGTCAGAAATAGGCATGTACTCCACCCAAGAATAGTATTTTGGTGTTCAAAGATTAAATCCTCTGTGTGTAATCGTCTATATGACCCTGTTTGTTTGATTATGTGCTTGAGTGCTCCAATAAGTGGTTGAGTGCGCAGGCGTGCAGTCACACAGGTATAAATAGATGCAGGGTTGTGTGTGAGCAGAACACCTGTGCACGTGTGTGTGTCAGCTTAAGTATGAGCGTGGGTACGTGTGCAGTTGTCGCTGTGGCGTTACTCACTCGTGCACTGCATGCTGTGTTTTTTCTGCAAGGTCTTGCTGCACAGTGAGCAGGTGGCACAGCTGGAGAAAAAGCCTGGCACCAAATTATGGCTGTTATTGTACACTTTCTCTTTCTCTCTGGCCTCCTTCTCCTTCCCCTTCTCTTTCTGCAGCTCTTTTTCTCGGATCTTACCCTGCAGGAGGAACAGAAAGAGCAAACAGAGAGGTTTGCGTTTACATGCAAACTTATGTGTTCATTTTCTGCACAAACTCAATGGCTGGGTATGACAGCTCATAACTGTGTCAGAGGCAGGATATATAACAGGGTTTGTGTAAGGAGATTAGTGTGTCGTGTGCATAGCAACATGCACACCAGTGAACTGTTTAAACCTCAGGATTTGTTTTTAGTAATATGTAAATACAACAGCAACTGAATTCACTTTCCTGAATTTTATATTTAAATGTGATGGAGTATTTTATCCAAAGAAGAACTATTGCTCTTAATTCTTATATTGTATTAGCCATTACAGTTAAGGCAGCATGGTATATTGCGCTATAAGTTCAAACCATTTGTCTGTGGTGTGTGTTTACCTTGTCTTTACTGAAGGAGCCCGTCACCCGGTTCCTCAGAGAGCTGAGAGTTCTCTTTACCTTGGTACCTTTCTCCACCTTCTCAAAATGATCATCCTCTTCCTCATTCCTGGTATAAGAAGAAGAAGAAGAAGAAGAGAATAAAATCCAGACCATAGTATACAGGAAATACCAACATTGTTCTTTTTTCCATTCCCACTTTTTCCATTCACTTGTATATTAATTAAGAATTATTTCATTGATCATCTGTGACTAATTTTTAATGTCATTACAAAGTCCATAGATGTGAAAATGTCCGAGGGGACAGTACAGACGGTACTTACTCTTTAGAGAGGAACTCATACCAAGTGACATTTCCAACCTCTTTGGTCTCTGATTTGTTCCTCTGCTTCGCTCTGTGGGAGACAATGAGATGATGTTATTGTGAAGAGAGACAGTAATTTTCAGAGGAAATCCAGTCTGAACTCTCTGAACCTTAAATCTAAGATTGTGAAATATTCAAAACAACATGCTGGGAAATTGTGATAAATGTGATAAATGTTAAGGAAAAATAAGAAACAATCAGAGAGTATAGATAAGTTGCATTCAATAAGCTGAGTTTCATTGTCAGGTGAGTGAAACATCAACTAAAAAAAACTTTTGTTGAACAGTCTCTTTCCGGACTCAGTGCCATACTGTGTCAGTGCACAATCAGAGGGATGCAAACACACATGCCAAAAAAAATGCATACGTGAACACACACTCACAGCGACACCCACACATACTGTGTTTTAAACTTGTCACAAACTGGCTCGCCCTTCTGTTGCTGCTCTTAATGTGATGGTGTTTGAGCAGTGGTAGGAGCAGGCAGACCTCCCTCTCCTGTTTACTTACCCATGGTACAGCTTTAGCTCCTGCAGAACTTTCTGTACCATCAGCCTAAGACAAACAAGACACTGAGGCTGAGTGGGGGCTGCGAGTGGAGGGGAGGGGAGGAGGAGACTTCTGGGAGCTGGGTGTCAAACTGTGATTTAGAGAAGAATCCTCCCCTGTCTGCTGCATCCACACAATCGCCAGACATACACACAGACAGTCACACAAGCACACATATACAATACACACACACACTTTAAGGGGCCATCTAAGGAGCTTGGAGAGAGGACTGTGGGAGGAGGACGTTGCAGATGTATGACATGTAGCAGAAATGTCAGAAGAGGCTGGGGAAATCCCCTCTGTTTTGTGGGAGTTAAAAAGATGAAGCAGACTATAACAATTTACAACTGCAGAACAGTATGTGCATACTGTACTGAACCATTCAAACGCTGCTACAGGTATAATTTACATGACACAAGTGACCATCACAAGTTGCCTCCTGCAGAAGAGTTCCTTTTCTTTCAAGTATCATTAAACCTGAGCTGTAAGTCAAACTGAAGCATCTTCTGGAAAGGAAATAGATATACAACTACATATTCCAAGTCACAAAGACCTCTGTAACTTAACTCAAGATTTTAGCACACTTAAACACTTAATCAATGACTGTGTAGACTTACATGTGGCTCTGTCCTTCAGTAGAATGTAAGTTTTCCTCAGGGTCGAACTCCTCTGCTACAGAACAGAGAAGGGAAAAAGTCAATTATGATGAAAAGGCCTCTTTACAGCTGCCTGCTGAGTGTAAAACACATCAATGAACATGTACTCTACATGCACAAACACTCAAACCCACCTCCTGCTGCCCTTGCAGCCTGTTTGGATGTCTGTACAACACGAGAGATGTGTGCAGCACGGGAACATTCGTCTGTTGCAAGAATCTCTGAGCGGGAGTACAGATGCCTGCCAGGAACACCAGCAGCCTGAAATCATTGCAGAATAAACACATGTGAATCATGCGCACATTAAATGTGAGTTAACTCCCTTCTTCAACATACAGCTGAAATACTAATGATGATAACTTTTACTTCCTCTTCATTAGTACATTCAGTATTTTTTGTCACTTGTCACTGGTTATTTTTCTTCAGGTTGTCAAAAGGCTGCAAATAAGTTACATTTAAATTCTGAGGTTATTTTGTGTCCAATGTTAAAGCTACCACCAATATCCTGTTATCTGGTTATATTCCTTTTGTCAATAAGTCCCATGAAAAAAGCAACAGATTTGTTTTACAGATATTAGACAATGGCTGAAAATAGCATTTGCATTTAGTTAAATGTATTGAATTTCTTTATTTGAACAGGCATAATGTACAAAGAACATTAGCCTTATATAAAACATGCAGAGCTATAAAATAAAACCAGATTTTAGAAAATTGCTATTTTGCACCTGTCCCTGGGCAGGAAAGTAAAATAATCTAATATACAGTATACAAACATCATCATCAAAATCATGCCCACATTCCTAACCCACCACCACCAACTTCAGTGGGAACCAATGGGCTTTGAGCTGAGCACCACAGTTATCTGACAGCTGGAGGTTGGAAGGTTTTGAGACAGACAACACATTGTTAGTTTTGGTCTTTTCGTGAGATTTATTGATAATAACAAAATCGTTATCCGTTAAGCATGAAGCATTGTTACCATGCTGGTGACCCTGGGTCTGTGACAGGAGACCCTCTGCTTGAGACCATCTGGCTCATCCCCAGGACAGGCTGTCTGGCTGTCACTCTGCTCCTGGGTGGACTGGAAGAGACTATTCTGTCTCTCCTCATCATCATCCTCTCTCTCTCCATCGCTGTCCATGGCCGTGGTATCCAGACTCAGCCTGGTAGCAGAGCACAACAACAAGTACAGCAGGGGGTTAGTCAGGCAGAAAATTATTTATTAACCAAACAAAACTTTTGCGTGAGATGCTCTTTAACCCAAGGTTATTTATGTTTTACTTTCAGGTTTGGTTTTTCAGAAAGTATTTTTGTGCACTGCTCACGCTGCAAAGTAACCTAGCTGACGAATTTAAAAGCTGTGAAAGAACAACCAACCAACTAAACCACCAGAAATTCAAGTCAGTTGAATAACACAGCAAATGAAGACAGTAATGAGAAGTCATACAAAAACAAACACTTCCTCTTACAGTATTATGCTGAAATTTAAGAAACACATCATCTATCCATCCTACCTCCTCCCCAGGTTAATGGGAGACAGAGGGACACCCCAGCTGTGCCTTCGAGATGTTGACATCGATCTAACCAGAATAGGAAAGCTGTCCAGGTCTTGCTCTCCATCAGAATCCATAGTGGTTTGCTCCTGTTCCCCTTCTGATCCTGTTACCGCTTTCTCCATTTCCATTGATCCTAATAGTCCATTCAGGTTAATTGTCAAACTAAGCCCTACTGCAGGGTCTGATGAGTCACCGCTGTCGATGATACAACCTGGCAACAATTTAGGACTAAGCTGAGAGACCACAAAGCTGTGGTGAGGTTCTTCTGCAGGGACTAAATAGGAGGGGGATATTGGTGCATTGACCTGAGGGCAGTGTGTGGTCAGAGAAGTCTGTACAGGTTGGTTGATGGCAGGACTGTCCGTGTTCAGTGGCACCTGTAGGCCAACTGTGAGGGTTTTGCTCTCTGGGCCTGTGGCTACTGTGGTTGCAGTCGACTGTGAAGCCAGAATCCCTCCCTTTAGGTCTTTGAAGTATTCAGAGTCTCTGAGAGAGGAGCTGAGGGCCAGCAGGTCTTCCACACTATTGCTCAACTCCACACCAGGACAGTCATAGTCACTGACTATTGAACACGCATCCTGCAGGTTATCAAGGGGGACAGGACGGAGCAATGAAATGTTTTAAAAGGTAGGGGAAAGAAAAGGAAGTGGAAAAAAGTTAACATCAGCAACAATCCAAACTTATGAACTAAATATAATTATAAAATGTTCCAAATGCAAGATAAAGTGTTTTACCTGGTCCTCATCAGTGTTACCAAAGAAGACATCCTCAGCGACAGAGGCAGGTGACAGTGAGGGGGACGATCCTGTCCCACTGAGAGCAGGAGGCTGGACACTGAGTTGGGCAATAGGAGGTCCACAGGGTTGACTACATGGTTTGCACTCTGATGCTGAAAAATAATGGATTAAATGTTTGTGAGCAACGTTTTTTACAAAAAATGCTATAGCCCTGACGCAGCTGATTTTAACACCACCCAAAATCAATTTGGGTGATCTTGTGTCTGATGGAAGAAACACTCTGTTGCAGCCCCTGCTCTAGCCTCTCGCTGAAAGCTCCTTTACATTTCCATTGCATAAACAGATTCCTTGATTCACATGATGCCACAAACCACCGTCACCACTGGCAACTGCTCGGTGAGCCAGCATTAGTCTCCATGTCAGTGGTGGAGAACTGGAGATTATTCCCTCACTGAGCATTCAGCTGCCCAAGAAGTTATGTGTTTGTAGTAATATACCGTAGTAAGTACGTTCTATATAAAGGAGATGTACATTACATAGGCAAATATGGAGTCTGATATCACATATTTTAGATAAATGGTGTGTAATTGTAGTATTTCTTATCTTTTACATTAATAAAAATAAACCTGTGCAGTGCTGCAGTACTCATGATGTCTGAAAAGTCTGTTGAGGCATCCTGATCATTGTTAGGGTTTCAGTCACACCATGCCCATCTGAGGAGGGGAGAGCCACAACTATGACAGGTTACATAAGTCTCATTTCATAAGGGACGCCTCCTGTGAACCTGCGCCTTTACCCTTAGCCAGCCTGGCTCTACAGTGCATGACTCAATTCTCTGAACACATTTGGCCTGTTTCTTTTCCCCACTGAAGGCTGAATCTCTGATTTAACATGAACCAGTGGAAACCGGTATTCTTCCATTATTATTTATATCAAACCATAGCAGAGATTTCAGGAATGATGAAAGAGATGCTGATAGATTGGGCACTGAGACTCTCTGGACAATAAAACATAAACATGGTAGGAGTATACATTAAGGTCGGACACAGAGAACAGAACTAAAGAGTGGAGCTAATTCATTTTCTCCTTTGAAGCTGCAATAATTCATTTTCATCAACTTGGGCACAGCTTACTATGACAAACTCTAAACCCAACATCACATGTATAAATTTTTTCTGTCAATCAAAACTGCTTATTTACACATTTAATAGACATATGGAGCAACCAAACAGGTAGATCCTGGTATAACCAGTGAAGTCAATGTGGAATTCTCTCAAATGGCCATCATGGGGTAACTCCACTGGTTGCAAAAAGAAGCCAGACTGTATTAGTTTTGGGTATTCTTCAAAACAGTATGATCATTTTGTAAATTATGGTCCTATTAAATTTAAATGTGACGATAAAGCAGGGTATGCTGCAAGGCGTGGCAACCATGTGATTGACAAGTCACTACCATAGCGGCAACATTGATTATGTTACATAAACATTGCGAAAATCCAGATTCACAGCGTGAATTGTTTAGCGCTTAGTTGTGATAAAAGACCCTCTAAGGATTCAGTACACTTTGTTTTAATGTTTTTAGGCCTGTTTTTGCTAATGAAAATTTGCATTACCATTATCACAGTAAACCAGAGACTGTAAATGCACCATGCTAACCAAGCTAGCAACCAGCGCTAGGGTCAGCTCCACCCTCTTGTCCCAATATGGTCACTTCTGGTTCCAAAAATCCAAGATGGTGATGGCTAAATCACTAAACTCGAAGCTTAAGATGACCGTCCACAAACTGACTACATAAATATTTTTTACAGTTTATGGGAGAAATATTAACATCTGTCTGGAGTTGTGTTTTCTGTCCATTTGACAAATTTAAGTCCAAAATTCACTGTCCTTTCAGCTCCAGTTTAGTCCACCAACTGTTGAAGCAAATTGATCTGGACCTCTGGCTGCTAAATGCTCCACATGTTCACCTCGTAGTTGCTTACTTTGTCTGACGTTGGGTGCTGGACGTGAAGTCAGCTTCCTGCAAATGCTGATGGGAAAAAGGCCAATGAGAGTGAATTTGTGGGCCTTAAAAACTAAAACAGTGAGCTGAAAGACACTAAAATGCTATGCAGAGCTGATGTGAGCTGCAGCGTTTCACCATACACCTAGTCATTTGATCCATTGTTAATATGAAAATATTGATTAGAGCAGCTTTAAAAACACACAAAAGATAATCCACCACAATTATCCACAGTGACTGACATGTACAGGACATCAGCAGACCTGTGTTTTCATTTATAAAGCTTAACGTGCCAAGATATTTAACATCCTTAGTTGAGTTCAAAGCCGACCATGACACATGACATCGCAGAACAGATTAGCTAAAAGTTTTTCGTGCCAACTCTGAACTGCCTTGTTTCCTTACTACTGCAGCACTGCAACACAACTTTTACAGTGAGAAACTCTAACCCTAACCCATTTTGAGAGTCTTTACAGCTTTACTTGCTAGTAATTTAGATCATATTTGTGATTGTTTTAATGAGAGTTTGTGTTTGTGGCTCAAGAGTTAAGTCGATGAGCTGTATCTGTCTTCCAGTCTATGTGCTATGCTACTAACAAAACAATCCCTTTCAAATAGAGATAGTGGGAGATCTCAAGGAGATAAAACGCAGACAGCCCACACTGAGTCCTGCACCAAACCAGCAGCATCCACTCCCCTCTTCAGCACGACAGCCAGAGATGCTCTCACATAAACACACAGACAGACGTACTGTAGATCTATTTTCTATATTACTAAATCACCGACGGACGCCGAGGGGATGGCAGTGTCCCCGTTGGAGGGAGAATATGTTTGCGTCCAAATCCCACTCGTGTCAAGTGTAAACTTAGACGCTCGGTGCAGACACTACTCTTGTAGTGCTCCTGTAGCCTTTTATGGTTGGCCTCTCATATCTGCTAATACATCACACAAGGATGAAACATCAGTGTATGTGTGTCTGAGTGTGTGTGTGAGTGTTCAAGTGTATGCATATCCATAACTGTTTTGGCGCTGTCATAGTCAGCTGTTTTCTCCACAGTTTGGCTGCATATAACAAAGGGTGGTCTGCTACTAAATCATGTATCACCAAATCACTTTTACACTTTGCTTGAGACTATTAACTAAATATTATACTTTATTTACTTTCTACAATGTATATATATTTACTTTTTTATTTATTTACGATTGTAACTGTCTTTTGTATTTAATATAATAACTTTCTCTACTTACCCAGCTGCTACTTATGATAACATTTGGGATTTATTGTTGCTCCATCCTGGAGGAGGGATTCTTCCTGTCTTATTCATTCTGTTGTTTCACCTTTTTCTCCCCCATTTAACATTTCAACTGTCTAGGGTCAAGGGATAGAGGCTGTTGTAATTCTTGGTTATATAACTAAAATTTACTTGACTTGACCAGGGTCTTAGTCCAAATAGCAGCAGCCCAACTCTGATGACCCCTAAAGAAATGTTTGAGAAAGAGCATAAAAAATCCCATTTAAGTTTTTGAATATTTCTTCTCTAAATTTTATCTCCCTACAGTACATGATGGTCCCTACAGTACCCTTTCAAAGCTGTCTCAACATTGTCATGAATATTATTAATGTGGTGAAACATTAATTACCTTTTTAAATTAAATTAAAAAAGTGTGCAGTTGTGGAATAGAAAGTCCTCTTCAGTCTGTGAAATTCACAAAAGCAATACTAAGAATATAACCCTGATCTCCTCAATAGTAGCTACAGTCCTTAACTTGACATGACTTTTTTTCAAATTGAAAGTATAAAAAAAAGTTGAATCAGTTCTGTGAGGAAAGCTCATGTGACAAAAATATAGATAAATTCTCTAGTGATTAAACAGTAGTGTTTCCTATATTATCCCTCAAAATGATTCAGCAGTTTAACATTTTAATAAAACTGAAGGTGAAGAGCGGTTCCAACAAAGAAGCAGTTGTATATTTAAAGTATTATAATATAGAATTCAACATAAAACAAAATGTAATTTTTACTACGCAGTCAATACTGTTTTTGCTTTAGTGTGTTCAGTGGAGTTTCGTAAAAACGACATCTGAGGAAATGTGCCGAAGAGGAAATGAGGGCACGTGTTCATCACAGAGCCAACTGTACGTACGTTTGCAAAAGGTACGTGACAATCACAAGAGGAACTTAGGAACACGGGAATCATATGATGTAGTCAGTTGATTGTCAACAATGTAGATGATGTTATGGGTGATGTAGATGATGAAGTACCACAAGGCACATAGATTTTTTAAATGTTTTTTTAATAGAGCTACATGTACAATTGAGGTAACTGTGTCTATGAAGATAAAATCACACAAATAACT